>NW_027507789.1:223510651-223675648 GCF_037356315.1 Lithobates pipiens
AAGGAGAGAGAGAGAGAGAGAGAGCAAAGCTGTGGGAGGGGCTCAGAAGGATCCACCCACTACAAGCAAGAAAACTAAGGGAGGGTGCGGAGACAAGACTGGTCACCCCGCACAAGGGGAGAGAGCAGAGCTGTGGGAGGGGCCAGCAGGCACCACCCACTACAGGCAGGGCCATCTTTAAAATTGATTGGACCCTGGGCAAAAAAATGCAATTTCGCTCTCCACCTGCTCTGGGACATACAATAAATAGCAGCTAGACTCAAAATCAGTTTACTGAATCAGATCAGGCTAGCGATTGTGATTGGTTGCCAGAGGTTAGAGTGTATCATTAATGCTCACTGACTGGTTGCTAGAGGTTACAGGAAACCTTACGGCTCACTGATTCGTTGCTAGAGGTTACAGCACATAATTTATGCTTGTTGATTGGTTGCTAGAGATTACTGTACATCAATACTGCCCACTGATTGGTTACTGCACATCATTACTGCTTACTGATTGGTTGCTGGAGGTTACAGCACATCATCTCCTCACCATCTGCACACCATGGACTGGGGAGGTGAGGGGACCCATTAATAGACAGAAAACTCCTAGGGATCCTAGGACTCATGGGATCAGTGGCAGTGCTGGGGGAGGGTGTGATCAATGGCAATGCTGATTTTTTTCTACCGACAACCAATATAAAGAGGAGTCTCAACACTGACCACTAATGTAAAAGGGGTTTACACTGACCACTAATGTAATAGGGGTTTACACTGACCACTAATGTAATAGAAGTTTACACTGACCACTAATGTAATAGAAGCATTCACAGTAACCATCAATGTAAGGAGGGATTTACACTGACCACCAATGTAAGGGGGACATTCACACTGGCCACTAGTGTGAATGAAAGGATTCTACACCAAGCCTCAATGTAATGAGAAGATTTACACTGACCACCAATGTAACTGATACATTTAGCCTACGTTTACATTTGTGTGTCGGGGACGCATGCAATATCGCTTTCCTGACACCACAGAAACGTGCTGCCATTTAGCAGATGCACAGCAGTGCCATTAATTGTTAATGACACCCTCCTGCATCTGCTCACATGTGCCTTGGCACCGTGTGATTTTGAAAAAGGGTTTGTTACGCATTTGTATCGCATAGAGCAGCCAACTGAAATAAATGGGCTGCCCTGCACGTGACCTCCCTCTTTATCCACCCGGTCAGTACACCGCCGCACCCCAAACCCCCCCCCATCCTCTCCACTCCAATCCCCCTCCCTTTTAACTCTGCCTCCTCTGCTCATTTTGCACCCACCTTCCTTACCTCCATACATCCCCTCCTTGCTCACCTGTGCACCCCAAACTGTAATTCCTTCTCTACCTACCTCTGCAGTCTGCACACCCCACACTACCCCCGCTCCCCCCCCCACCAATTTGCTTACCTTTCTAGAACAGGCTGATGTTAGGCTTAATGACCACAGTTGTAGGCAGGACTTTCAAGCATGGCCCTTTATCTCCCCAGTGGGCAGCATTCAAAATAGGTGATGGTGCATATGACCTCAGGGAGCATGATATACATATGAATACCACCTATATTTACATATGAAGGCTGCCAGTCCGCCACTATTTACATAACAATGCCGGTATTCACGTGTAAAAACGGGGTCTGCAGGTGAGTCATCAGTACACAATAGGGCAGAGCTGGGCAGCATTAGTAACAGAGCTTCACACCGAGATATCGGGACACATCACAGGACTAAAACCTCAAGGGACAAGGGAATTTAAACTGGGATAGTTGGAAAGTATGAGGCAGCTGCTTTGGGCCACCACAACGACAGGGCCCAGGGCAGCTGCCCCTTTTGCCCTGCCTTAAAGATGGCCCTGACTACAGGCTGCATGTACAAAACTACAGGAGGGGGCGGAGACAAGACCAGTGGCCCTGCACAAGGAGAGAGAGCAGAGCTGTGGGAGGGGCGCTATCAGGCTCCACCCACTACAGACTGCAGAAAACTACAGGAGGGGGGTGGAGACAAGACCAGTCATTCTGCACAAAGAGAGAGAGAGAAGAGCTGTGGGAGGGGTCCTGCAGGCTCTGCCCACTACAGAAAACTACAGGAGGGGCGGAGACAAGACCAGTCCCCCTGCACAAGGAGAGAGAGCAGAGCTGTGGGAGGGGCCCACAGGCTCCACCCACTACAGACTGCAGAAAACGACAGGAGGGGGCGGAGACAAGACCAGTCACCCTGCACAAGGCGAGAGAGCAGAGCTGTGGGAGGGGCCCACAGGCTCCACCCACTACAGACTGCAGAAAACTACAGGAGGGGGCGGAGACAAGACCAGTCACCCTGCACAAGGAGAGAGAGAGCAGCAGTGGGTGGTCTTTATTACAGGAAGTCTCACACTGGATTACAGCACAGATTTGGAAGAAATACACAATTCACACCGATATTCCAGGAAGAAGATGCATGACGAAGGAATCTGGAAAATATTTGCATATCTCCGGAGTTCAACTTTGAATTACACTTTTCTCTTTCAAGTCAGGTTAGTTTCCATTAATAACAGTGCGTGCCAACAGTGCCCTCTGGTGTCCATTTCATATACTGCACATGGTCCTACTGCATGACCGGAAGACACACAAATCATTCCTCATTCCGTTATATTCTCAGCGAAGGGCCGGGGCTTTTCTTTACTAGGAAATCTTAGCATGAGAACTTCTTAGTCAGTTACTGGCCTTACCTTTCTATGGTCAGCTCAAGGAGAACCTGAAAGCTAACCAATGGAGTGCAGAGGGACCAGAGTTCTTGGGTTCACCTCTATGGTTTTCCTTCACTCAATGTCTTGTGGTCCGAGGGCCACATGCGGCCCTTTGGTATATGATGTGTGCCCTCGGACCTCAGCAGTCTGTATTGGGAACATTGATTAGGGTGCATTGATCTCTATTAGCCTCATGTAACATCTTCCCAGTTTGGTATTGTCTTCTGCAGCATCTCCCCACCCAACAAAGTATCCTGCCCCCACTCTCTGACCCCCATCTCCTCTATTAGGTCTGCAGTCTCTGACACTCCTCTCCAGCATTACATATATTGGACATCATGGGGAACGGGACGTGATTTTGCATTGAAGTCAATAGGGGGCGTTTTTGCATTGACGTTAATGGAGTGCAATTTTGCATCGAAGTCAATAGGGGGCGTTTTTGCATTGAAGTCAATAGGGGGCGTTTTTGCATTGACGTTAATGGAGTGCGATATTGGATTGAAGTCAACAGGGGGGGGGCGTTTTTGCATTGAAGTAAATGGAGTGCGATTTTGCATCGAAGTCAATAGGGGGCATTTTAAGATTGAAGTCAATGGCACACAATTTTGCATTAAAGTCATGCCATTGTTGGCACCTTTTCTTTTTCTATCGGCAAAACGCCCAATAACCCTATTTTTCAGCCACTAGTATTCGGCAGCCGATATAGTGGTGCATCCCCAATGAAAAGGGGCCGGGCTCAGCCCTTCCTTCTCTGAACTGGCATTGAAGTCAATGGAGTGCAATTTTGGATTGAAGTCAATAGGGGGCGTTTTTGCATTGAAGTAAATGGAGTGCGATTTTGCATCAAAGCCAATAGGGGGCGTTTTTGCATTGAAGTCAATGGAACACAATTTTGCATTAAAGTCATGCCATTGTTGGCACCTTTTCTTTTTCTATCGGCAAAACACCCAATAACCCTATTTTTCAGCCACTAGTATTCGGCGGCTGATATATTGGTGCATCACTAATGAAAACGGGCTGGGCTCAGCCCTTCCTTCTCTGAACTGGCCGCTCAGCTGTTGGCTAATTGCCAGCTCCCGTCTCTCTCCACAGTTATTTAGCTGTTGATGATATCCTGCTCATCAGTCCTGACTACTTAAGCCGTTCAGTCTAGAGGAGCTCTGCCTTCACTTTGGTCAACATCACAGAGACGCTCGCCTGCGATCCTGTTCAAGACTTGCTTTGCTGACATCCGTTCTGGCTCCAGATCCTGCTTGCTGTTCCACTACATTGATCCCTGACTTCCGGCTTGGCTGACTACCCGTTCCGGTTACTGAACTCCTGGCTATGTTTTGACTACGTTTGTTCTTTTTAATTTTATTATTAAACAAGTGCGATTTAACTATATTTTTGTTTGGGCCCGATTTCATGGTTTCTGACACAGTAACAAATAGGACAAAAATGTAGTAGTACTAGAAATACCGTATATACTCGAGTATAGGCCGACCCGAATATAAGCCGAGGCCCCCAATTTACCCCCAAAAAACTGGAAAACTTATTGACTCGTGTATAAGCCGAGGGTGAGACATGGCTGTCCATCCCTGTGTGTCCGTCCATCCCTGTGTGTGTGTCCGTCCATCCATCCCTGTGTGTGTGTCCATCCATCCATCCATCCATCCATCCCTGTGTGTCCGTCCATCCATCCCTGTGTGTGTGTGTGTGTGTGTGTGTGTGTATTCATCCATCCATCCATCCCTGTGTGTGTGTGTGTGTGTGTGTGTATCCATCCATCCATCCCTGTGTGTGTGTGTGTGTGTGTGTGTGTGTGTGTGTGTGTGTGTGTGTGTGTGTGTGTGTGTGTGTGTGTGTGTGTGTGTGTGTGTGTGTGTCCGTGCAGCCTTGTGTGTGTGTCCAGCCTACCTGTGTCCCAAGCCTCCGTCCCGAGCCGCCGTCGTCCCGAGCCTCCTCTGTCCCGTGCCTCCTCTGTCCCGTGCCTCCTCTGTCCCGTGCCTCCTCTGTCCCGTGCCTCCTCTGTCCCGTGCCTCCTCCGTCCCGTGCCTCCTCCGTCCCGTGCCTCCTCTGTCCCGAGCCTCCTCTGTCCCGTGCCTCCTCTGTCCCGAGCCTCCTCTGTCCCGTGCCTCCTCTGTCCCGTGCCTCCTCTGTCCCGTGCCTCCTCTGTCCCGTGCCTCCTCCGTCCCGTGCCTCCTCCGTCCCGTGCCTCCTCCGTCCCGTGTCGTGCCGATGGATCGCCGCTCTTCTCGGCGGCCATTCTACGATTCAAAAGCTGCGCCTCCGTCCTCCGCCTGTGATAGGCGGAACACTCAATTTCCCAGCAGCCTGTGTTCCACCTATCACGGACATCCTCTCATACTCGTCCGTAGTATGAGAATGAACGGATGTCCGTGATAGGCGGAACACTGACTGCTGGGAAATTCAGTGTTCCGCCTATCACAGGCGGAGGCGGAGAAGGAGGCGCGGCTTTTGAATTTTAATGTCCGCCGTCTGTCTGCTCGATACGCTGATCGAGCAGTCAGACAGCGGTGACTCGAGTATAAGCCGAGGGGGCACTTTCAGCCTCAAAAAAGAGGCTGAAAATCTCGGCTTATACTCGAGTATATACGGTAATAATAATAAAAATAAATAAATGAAATTTTATATATATATATATATATATATATATATATATATATATATATATATGTAAAAATATATACTTGTGCTAAAAATTTACCTGTAACTAAAAACAGCGATGAAGATCACCAGAACAGTTAATTAAACCCAATAATATGAAATAATATGAGTGTTATACAATTAAAAAAAAGGAAAAACCATGAATAATTATATGTGACAAAAACGTGAAAATAAATCCTGGAGCCAGGCTGAAAACATCAGAGGGGGAACGATTCCCGAAGTGCCCTCTCAATCCGGGAACTCACATACGCCACTCACATGGAACCCACAAGAGAAAGCCTCAACATAGCATAATTCCGTATCAGGGAAGTCATTTGGATCAAACTCACCATCTTCCTGCGGAAAAACGCACACAAGATCGGCACACGCACATTTGCGGCCCTACTGAGAGGCGAGTGCGCACCAACACGCGCATAACGTGAGATCCCTGACCAGCCTATAAAAGGATCCTTAGCACACAGACAAGTTGCTGGTTTGTCTCCTCAGCTCACCTGTTGTTCCTCTGCTTCCTGTTCCTGTTGACCACTTCCTGTTGTGACCCGGATTGTCTGAAGACTAGGCTGATTCTCTCCTGACCTGACCCCTGGCTGGTTTAACGGACTTCCTGCTCTTAGCCTTGCTGGCTCCCAGCCTGATAACTGTGTTTGACCCTCGGCCTGCCTCTGGATTATCCTCTGTCTGCTGCCCTTACATAGTTGCCAACATTGTAAAAAAAAAATTCAGGACACTTTTTGGCAGCGGGCGGAGTCGTGGTATAATTAGGGGGCGGGGCATGCGTTTACAGGTGTGGCATAGGAAAAGGTAAAAATGTGGCGTGCGCAGCGGGGCGGAAAATGGGCGTGGTTTACGTAAAATGGTGGGCGTGGCTTACATGGGCGTGGCTCAAAGAGGTGTGGTTAGAGTCTGAGATGAATGCGGGATGGAGAGGGAAAGGAGGGGGATGGAGAGAGGGAAGGGGGGGGGGAGAGGGAAAGGAGGGACAGCAGCCCCCCGATCCTACACCACAATAGCAATATGTGTTTTCCAGAGTTTGACAATCAGCAGATAAATATACATTGTAATATGAAATGAAATCATTCCACTCACCATAATGCCGAATCAGTGGTAGCCCTGAGCGCGTCACTAGTCACGTTGCCTGCCACCAGATGCCATCAGGTGTCCCAAGCGGAGAATGTCCTTACATCAGGTGCCCCATCAGAGGTACCTTCCTCACATCTGTGTCCATCAGCGGAGCCCCTCCTTACATCTGGTGCCCCTCTGACATCCACAGATCGCCCCCCCACATCCTGCACAGACCTGCCCCCACATACTCCACAGACCGGCCCCCACATCTCCAGACTGGCCCCCGACATACCACTGACCCCCGACATCCACAGACTGGCCCCCAACATCCACAAACTGGCCCCCCACATCCACAGACTGGCCCCCCACATCCACAGACTGGCCCCCGACATACGACTGGCCCCCACGTCCACAGACTGGCCCCCACGTCCACAGACTGGCCCCCGACATACCACTGGCCCCCACATTCACAGACTGGCCCCCACGTCCACAGACTGGCCCCCCACATTCACAGACTGGCCCCCGACATACCACTGGCCCCCACATCCACAGACTGGCCCCCCACATTCACATACCATGACTGTCACTGGCCCCTGACATACCACTGGCCCCCACATTCACAGACTGGCCCCCGACATCCACATACCATGACTATTTTTCACTGGCCCCCAACATCCGACTGGCCCCCGCCCCGACATCCACATTGTAGACTGGCCCCCGACATGCCGTCGTTGCCGCGCGCAGATGACCGTGGCGCCGCCCATCGCCCTTTACACTTACTGACACAAACACACACTAGCAGCGGGGGTGGGCGGTGCCACAGGTGTAGACCAACTTCTGGTCTTCTTAAAAATGGCGGCCGGCGGAGACATTTTCTCCGCCGGCCGCCGACCTCTAGCGGCCGGCGGCAAAAAAACGGGAAATTCAATTTCCCGGGACAAACCGAATTTCGCGGGACATTTCCTGGGACAAAATTAATTCGGGACAAATGTCCTAATCGCGGGAATGTCCCACGAAATTCGGGACAGTTGGCAACTATGCCCTTAGCTTTGCTGGCTCCTGGACTGATACCTGTGTTTGACCCTCGGCCTGCCTCTGGATTAACCTCTGTCTGCTGCCCTTAGGTTTGCTGGCTCCCGGACTGATACCTGTGTTTGACCCTCGGCCTGCCTCTGGATTATCCTCTGTCTTCTACACTTAGCATTGCTGGCTCCCGGACTGATACCTGTGTTTGACCCTCGGCCTGCCTCTGTATTATCCTCTGCACTCAGCCTTGCTGGCTCCTGGACTGATTACTTGTGTTTGACCCTCGGCCTGTTTCTGCACTTTTCTTACCTGTTTTACAGACTTGCTCGCTACTTACCTTCTGGTCTGGTCAATCCTGCACGAGCCCTCTTCCAGACCTTCACGCACGTCAGGTATCTCGCTGGAGGCTTGTGCTTCTTGGTGCAATCCACTCCCTGTATCACCTCCCAGGGGTGGTGTGCGCTAAGTTTCGCAACAGCCACCGCTCTCTGCATCTTGGCCTCGGTGATTACCTCTTTGCTGATGAACAACTTTTAGTAAAAGGTTAAAAGTACACAGTGTTGAAATAAGTAACAGCAAAAATAGCCGGCCGGCTAAAACATGGACGCCTGTCCACTGAAACACTGGTACGCGGTGACGTCAGCATGTCATCTCCTCCCGACGTACGTTTCGTCAAACCACTGACATCGTTCCCCATAACACCCAATTTGCTGTTATCGCTCTCACTCTCTCATACTGGTCACTGGAAGTTCAACATGGCACCTCATGGCAAAGAACTCTCTGAGGATCTGAAAAAAATAATTGTTGCTCTACATAAAGATGGCCTAGGCTATGAGAAGATTGCCAAGACCCTGAAACTGAGCTGCAGCACGATGGCCAAGACCATACAGCGGTATAACAGGACAGGTTCCCCTCAGAACAGGCCTCGCCATGGTCCACCAAAGAAGTTGAGGTCACGTGCTCAGCGTCATATCCAGAGGTTGTCTTTGGGAAATAGACGTATGAGTGCTGCCAGCATTGCTGCAGAGGTTGTAGGGGTGGGGAGGAGTCAGCCTATCAGGGCTCAGACCATACGCCACACACTGCATCAAATTGGTCTGCATGGCTGTCATCCCAGAAGGAAGCCTCTTCTAAAGATGATGCACAAGAAAGACCACAAACAGTTTGCTGAAGACAAGCAGACTAAGGAGATGGATTACTGGAACCATGTCCTGTGGTCTGATGAGACCAAGATAAACGTATTTGGTGTCAGATGGTGTCAGGCGTGTGTGGGGGCAACCAGGTGAGGAGGACAAAGACAAGTGTGTCTTGTCTACAGTCAGGCATGGTGGTGGGGGTGTCATGGTCTGGGGCTGCATGAGTGCTGCCGGCACTGGGGGGCTACAGATCATTGAGGGGACCATGAATGCCAACATGTACTGTGACATACTGAAGCAGAGCATGATCCCCTCCCTTCAGAGACTGGACCGCAGGGCAGTATTCCAACATGATAACCACCCCAAACACACCTCCAACACCACCACTGCCTTACTAAAGAAGCTGAGGGTAAAGGTGATGGACTGGCCAAGCATGTCTCCAGACCTAAACCCTATTGATCATCTGTGGGACATCCTCAAATGGAAGGTGGAGGAGGGGAAGGTCTCCAACATCCACCAGCTCTGTGATGTCATCATGGGGGAGGGGAAGAGGACTCCGGTGGTGACCTGTGAAGCTCTGGTGACCTCCATGCCCAAGAGGGTGAAGGCAGTGCTGGAAAATAATGGCGGCCACACAAAATATTGACACTTTGGGCCCAATTTGGACATTTTCACTTAGGGGCGTACTGACTTTTGTTGCCAGCGGTTTAGACATTAATGGCTGTGTGTTGAGTTATTTTGAGGGGACAGGAAATTTACACTGTTATACAAGCTGTACACTCACTACTTTACATTGTAGACAAGTGTCATTTCTTCAGTGTTGTCACATGAAAAGAGAGAAGAAAAGATGTAATATATTCATATATATGAGTGTCATGCCTCTTTAAGAAATGAAGCCAGCAGTGACCCATTCCCTAAAACCAGAGCCCCCCCCCCCCCCCCTGCTTATCACATGACCCCCCCCCCCCACATTATGTCCAGATATGGTCTTCATTTTATTCTTGTAGGAAGGGAAGGTTCCCATTACAGTATACAGATGATCTTCTTGTCTTGGACACCAGGGGGAGTCACTGAGCTGTGTCTGGTTTTAATCAATGCATTAGACTTTGTATATGTCTCAGTGTGGGGTATACAGCATTCTCCACATATCATCTGTATACAAAGAGCACTGAGAACACGTGGCCGTTCCCTCTCTTTGGTTTTTAGTACATTGTTTGTGTGGATAAATGTTACTTTGTTTACTTATTATTATTACCTCCTAAAGTCAAAGATTTAAATCAAACCTCCTAAAGATATAAAAGTCACAAATGAAACCAGCTTCGGGGTTCATGAATACATCATTATATGTATTTTTATTTTATTTTCTACAAGCAGCGGAAGTACCTGCGTTTGGATCATTAGCCTTCTGAAGTCCCGGTACAGCAGAGCCCAGACTGGAAGAAGCAGTCGCGCTGACAGAAGGAGAGAGCGGAGTGGTTCGTCAGTCAGCTGCTTCTTGTTTTCACTGTCCACACATAGGCTGCGGGCGTGACAAGACCTGTATCCACTTCAATACCGGGCACTTTCACCCCCTTCCTGCCCAGGCCGATTTTCAGCTTTCGCACTTTGAATGACAATTGGGCGGTCATACAACGCTGTACACATAGGACATTTTATCTTTTTTTTTTCTCACACAAATAGAGCTTTCTTTTGGTGCTATTTAATCACTACTGGGGTTTTTTTTTTTTTTGCTAAACAAAAAAAGACCGAACGTTTTAACAAAAAAAAAAAAAAAAGTTTTTCGTTGTGTCTGTTATCAAATTTTGTAAATAAATAAATTTGTCTCCTTCACTGATGTGTGCTGATCGGGTGGCACTGATGAGGAGGCACTAATATGCAGCAGTGATGGGCACTGATAGGCGGCACTGGTACGCAGCAGTGATGGGCACTGATTGGCGGCACTGGTAGGCAGCAGTGATGGGCACTGATTGGCGGCACCAATGGGCACTTATAGGCAGCAGTGATGGGCACTGATAGGCGGAACTGATAGGCAACACTGATGGGCACTGATAGGCAGAAGTAATGGGCACTGTTAGGTGGCACGGGTGGGCACTTATAGGCAGCAGTGATGGGCAGTAATAGGCGGCACTGATAGGCAGCAGTAATGGGCACTGATAGGTGACAAAGATGGGCACTGATAGGTGGCACTGATAGGCGGCTACCATGGGGACTGATAGGCGACACTGGGCACTGATAGGCAGCAGTAATTGGCACTGATAGGCAGGACAGATGGGCACTGATAGACAGCACCGATGGGCACTTATAGGCAGCAGTGATGGGCACTGATAGGTGGCATTGATAGGCGGCACTGATAGGCAGCAGTAATGGGCACTGTTAGGCACTGATAGGTGGCACGGATGGGCACTTATAGGCAGCATTGATGGGCACCAATAGGCGGCACCGATAGGCAACACTGATGGGCACTGATAGGCAGCAGAAATGGGCACTGATAGGTGGCAAAGATGGGCACTGATAGGTGGCACTAATAGGCGGCTACAATGGGGACTGATAGGCGACACTGATGGGCACTGATAGGCAGCAGTAATTGGCACTGATAGGCAGGACAGATGGGCACTGATAGACAGCACCGATGGGCACTTATAGGCAGCAGTGATGGGCACTGATAGGTGGCATTGATAGGCGGCACTGATGGGCACTGATAGGTGGCAAAGATGGGCACTGATAGGCAGCAGTAATGGGCACTGATAGGTGGCACCGATGGGCACTTATAGGCAGCAGTGATGGGCACTGATAGGCTGCACTAATGGGCACTGATAGGTGGCAAAGATGGGCACTGATAGGCGACACTGACTGATGGGCACTGATAGGCAACGGTAATGGGCACTGATAGGCAGCACTGATAGGCGGCAGTGATGGGCACTGGTAGGGCGCTACTGATGGGCAGCAGCGATGGGCACTGATAGGCGGCAGTGATGGGCATTGGCAGGCATCACTGATGGGGCTGTACTGATAATCACTGCCCAGGACAATTTTCAGCTTTCAGCGCTGTTGCACTTTGAATGACAATTGCGCAGTCATGTGATACTGTATCTATATGAAATTTTTATCATTTGTTTGAGACAAATAGAGTTTTCTTTTTCTGGTATTTAAAGCGGGATTCCACCCTAAAGTGGAACCTCCGCTGATCGGATCCCTCCCCCCCTCCGGTGTCACAATTGGCACCTCTCAGGGGGGAGGGGGGTGGAGATACCTGTCAAAGACAGGTATTTTCACCCACTTCCGGGCATATACTCCCGTGGGAGTCTACGCCACTTCCTGCCCTGCCGCGCTGTCTACTGGGACACACACGGGTCCCAGGGACAGCGCGGAGACTTCCTATTGCGCGGAGCGACTCGCGCATGCGCAGTAGGGAACCGGGAAGTGAAGCCGATTCGCTTCACTTCCTGATTCCCTCACCTAGAATGGTGGCGGCAGCAGCCGAGAGCCGAGCGATCGATCGGCCTCGGCTGCCGGCATCGCTGGAACCCGGGACAGGTGAGTGTCCATTTATTAAAAGTCAGCAGCTGTAGTATTTATAGCTGCTGGCTTTTAATATTTTTTTTTTGGTGGAATCCCTCTTTAATCACCAGTTGGAAGTTTTGCTAAACAAACAAAAAGACTGAAAATTTTGAAAAAAAATAGTTTTTTTTTAGTGTCTATTATAAAATTTTGTAAATAGGCAATTTTTCTCCTTCACTGATGGGCACCGATAGGCGGCACTAGTGGGAACTAATAGGTGGCACTAGTGGGCACTGATTATCAGTGTGGATCTCCCCTGTGATCGGCTCTCCGCTCCTCATGCGCTGTCAGAGTGAGAAGAGGAAAGCTGATAACCGTCATTTCCTATCTTCACTGTGATTGGACACAGCTGATCACATGGTAAAGAGTCGAAGTTTTAGGCTCTTTGCCGAGATTGGAGATGCAGCGTACCTGAGGGACACCACCGATCGTCGCACTGCTCACCCCCTGGGGGGGGGGGGGGGGCGTGCACGAGCGGCTTGAGAGAGTCTTCAGAGAGACCTCATATGACGTCCAATCAGAACAATTAAACCTTTGCCCGGCCGTCATTCTGCTGTTGGCCAGGCGGGAAGTGGTTAAAGGGTAAATCCACTTTCGTGGGGAAAAAAAAGAGCAAAAAATATATAGCGTTTTCAACTGTGACACAAGTGGCTTTTGGCGTTGGCACCTCCTGGCCCTTTGAGGGGTTTCAGATGCCGGGAGACGGGGTGGGGTTCCTGATTGGCTGTCACAGCAGTCACATGACTGGAAACTAGCTCCCGATCGCAAGTGGAGATCGGGAGCTTTCTGATAGGCGTCCAGCTTCTGGGCACAGCTCTGTTTTATCTTTGGGTACACATAGATGGCTTTAAAGCCCTCCCGCCGAGAGGCCGCATACCACAGTTGTGCTCATAAGTTTACATACCCCGGGCAGAATTTATGATTTCTTGGCCGTTATTTCGAGAATATGAATGATAAGACAACAAAAACTTCTCTCTCACTCATGGTCAGTGTTTGGCTGAAGCCATTTATTATCAATCAACTGCGTTTACTCTTTTTATATCATAATCACAACAGAAACTACCCAAATGACTCTGATCAAAAGTTTACATACCCCGGTGATTTTTGGCCTGATAACATGCATACAAGTTGACACAAAGGGGTTTGAATGACTATTAAAGTTAACCATCCTCACCTGCGATCTGTTTGCTTGTAATTAGTGTGTGTGTATAAAAGGTCAATCAGTTTCTGGACTCCTGACAGACCCTTGCATCTTTCATCCCGTGCTGCACTGAGGTTTCTGGATTCTGAGTCATGGAGGAAAGCAAAAGAACCGTCAAAGGATCTGCGGGAAAAGGTAGTTGAACTGCATAAAAAAGGAAATGGACATAAAAAAATATATGCATGCTCGGGTCCCACCTGAGCTGTCACACCGGGAAGCTGTCACTGCAGACCACCAATCACAAGGGTCCCTGCAGCCAGACATTTACAAGGGGTGTGTTACTAGCAGAAATCAGGTTAAAAAAAAGGGGGGGGGGGGGGGGGAAACTTAAAAGAAATAAAAAGAGAAAGAAAACGAAAGCAGCCATCACATCTAAGGACTGGTACGCTGCAATATATTACATTTTCATTCTTGTGTTTTGAATGCCCTTTAAATGTCACATCAATTAACATGATTGTCTTGATCTGAACACTAGGTGGCGATATCGCCCAATTATATTCTGTTGCCCGGAGCGGCGGATAGCGTTTCTTTCAGGAACAATACTCTGAAAGTATGAGTTTTGCTGCAGAAAATGTTAATAGGATGCACTGAATGTCTCCGGTTACATAAGGGAAGTCACTAGGCTCCCATTTAATATGAAGGCCATTTAATAAGACAGATTATTAAAGATGAGTAGATGTTTGCACTACGCCGATAAATCATAATAATGATAAATGGCGCTCACACGGAGGACGTTCTAATGCATAGAAATATCCAGGAGATAATTGGATGATACAACCGCTAAAAAAGGAAGTCTGGGCAGCAAGTGAAAGCAAACAATTAGCTACTAATCATATTCAGAAAACACACTGTACGCAGTCCCCTGCAGAAGAGGGGCGCACGCTTCTATACTGGATCATAATTCGCCATAAATGGAGACAATCGGGAGGCAGAATTCAAGGCACTGTTGTGAGCAAACTCTGCCCAAGGTAATAGGTCAGACCAGTTGTTATGATGGTCAGAAATATAGCAATGTAAGAATTGCTCCAAGGACTGATTGGCTCGTTCTGCGGCCCCCAATAGACTGCGGGTGATACGCAGAAGAGAACGCAAGCTGGATTCCCAACTGTGCACAAAAGGCTCGCCAGAACAGGGAGACAAACTGACTACCCCCGTCCGAGACAATCACCTTGGGTAGCCCATGTAAGCGAAAGATCTCCCGAGCAAAAATGGAAGCCGGTTCCTTTAGAGGTGGGCAACTTCTTAAGTGGAATCCAATGACACATCTTTGAGAACCGGTCAACCACCATAAGGATAACAGTGTTGCCTTGGGAGTTGGGCAACTCCACAATGAAATCCATTGACAGGTGAGTCCAGGGCCTCTCTCCATTGGGTGTGGGTTGTAGGTGGCCCACTGGAAGGTGTTGTGGAGTCTTACTCTGAGCACACACGGGAAAGGCAGCTACGAAGGCAGTAACATCAGCCCGTAGACTAGGCCACCGGAATTGTTGGGAAATGGCCCAAATGAGTTGATTCTTCCCAGGATGGCCAGCAGCCTTGGGAGAATGGTAAGTCTGGAGCACGGCAGTATGGAGACTCTCTGGGACAAAGCAGCGGTCACAAGGTTTCTCAGGAGGAGCATGGACCTGAGCAGCAAGAATTTTGTCACCCAAAGAAGAAGTAAGACTGGTGCGAACCATAGCCAAGATACGATCAGGAGGAATCACAGGAACCGACTCCGACTTGGAAGTGGAGGAAAATTGTCGTGACAAGGCATCAGCCCTTACATTCTTAGTACCGGGTAAGAATGAGACAATGTAATTAAAGCTCGACAAGAAAAGAGCCCATCGCGCCCTTCTGGGAGAGAGTCGCTTAGCCTCAGACAAGAATGTAAGATTCTTGTGGTCAGTAAGAATAAGAACAGGCACAGTGGTACCTTCAAGGAGATGTCACCATTCTTTCAGGTCTAAAATGATCACCAACAGCTCTCTGTCACCAATCTCATAATTCTACTCAGCAGGTAACAATTTCTTGGAAAAGTAGTCACACGGATGCATAGCGCTCTCAGAGCTAGGACGTTGAGGCAGAAGGGCGCTAACTCCAGTCTCAAAAGGATCAACTTCTAGGATAAAAGGCAACGTAGGATCAGGATGTGCCAACACAGGAGCAGTAACAAAGGCAGCCTTGAGAGTCTCAAAGGCTTTAATGGACTCCGGAGACCAACTCTGTGGGTTACCATCCTTTCTGGTCATATCAGTCAGGGGCTAGACCAGAGACGAGAAGTTATGAATAAACTTCCGATAGTAGTTGGCAAAGCCCAGGAAACGCTGCAGAGGACGTAAACCCACGGGTCGAGGCCACTGTAAAGCCCCATACACACTATCAGATTTTCTGCTGATTTTTGTCTTCAGATTTACCAAAACCATGTAGTGCAAGGGCCTGCCTGATTGCATACAAAGTGAAACTCCTAACGTTTGACCTCATATTATATGGTTTTGGTAAATCTGAAGACAAAAACCAGCAGAAAATCTGATGTGTATGTGGCTTTAGACTGCCGAAAGTTTCTCTGGGTCCATCGAAAAACCAGCAGTGGAAATGACATAGCCCAGGAATGTAACCTGTTCACGATGAAACTCGCACTTCTCCAGTTTACAATAGAGATTTGTTCTCTCATAGTTTCTGAAGCACACGACAGACATCTGTGTGGTGGCTCTCCAGGGACTTGGAAAATATGAGGATATCATTGAGATAAACCACCACACATAACGGCAACAAATCTCAGAGGACATCGTTAATAAATTCCTGGAAAACTGACGGGCGTTACAAAGGCCAAAAGGCATTACCAAGAACTCATAATGGCCTGTTTTGGCATTAAATGCAGTTTTCCACTTGTTGCCCTCCTTAATGCGCACGAGATTGTATGCCCCTCTCAAGTCAAGCTTCGTGAAAACCGTTGCTCCCTTGAGGCAGTCAAATAACTCTGTAATCAATGGAATCGGGTAGGCATTCTTAATCGTGACAGGATTGAGAGCCCTATAATCTATACAAGGTCTCAGTTCACCGCTCTTCTTTTTCCCAAAGAAGAAACCAGCACCAGCAGGAGACGAGGACTTGCGGGTGAAACCTCGAGAAAGTGCGTCAGCAACATACTTCTCCATGGCCTTATCCTCCAAAACCAACAATGGGTAAACCCGGCCACGAGGAGGTATGGCACCAGGTTCAAGGTCAATTGTGCAATCATAAGACCGGTGTGGAGGCAAACTACCGGCTTGACCTTTTATCAAAGACATCGATAAAATCGCGGTACTCCTCCGGCAGGGAGGGGAGTGAAGAGGTGCACAGGACCTTGGATACCTTCAGGAAGCATGTCTCACTGCATTGTGGTGACCAGGAGAGAACCTCAGCACGGAGCCAATCAAAAGAGGGGTTGTGCCTCTGTAAATAAGGATAACCAATAACCAGCGGAAACCTGGGTGAGGAAATAACTTGGAATTGGATTATCTCATGTTGAAGAGCCCCTACGGCCATGGACAATGGAACCGTCTCATGAGTCACATGGGCAGGCTGTAAAGGTCTCCCGTCAAGAGCCTCAATGGCAAGTGGAGTGTCATGCAGCTGCAGCGGAATCGAGTGCTCAATGAACAGGCCTGCAGCCCCAGAATCGATTAGAGCCTGTATCTCGATGGACGACTCAACCCAAGAAAGGGTGACCAAAACCAGAGCAGCAGCAGAGACGGCCTGCGACTCAGTTTGTACCGGAGCAGCCACCGTGGGGGATTTCAGGTGAGCCCTGCGACCTGATCCATGCGGTGATCTTGCTCATCCAATCTGGAAAGAATATTACCAACAAGTGGATTGACTGCATCTTCTGAATTCATGGCCTTCGCCTACTGTCAGAAACCATGAATCAGACTGAGATAGAAGTACAATTAAATCACACTTGTTTATTAATAAAAATAAAAAGGTAAATAGAAAAAGCGTAGTCAAGGCATAGCCAGAGTCCAGTAACCGGATAGAGTAGTCAGCCAGGCCAGAGTTCAATAACCAGATCGGGTAATCAGCCAGGCCAGAAGTCAGCGATCCAAGTAGAGCAACAGCAAGCAGGATAAGGAGCCAGAAGGGATGTCAGCAAGCCAGTCTTTAAACAGAACCGCAGGAGATGGTTTCTTGTGATGTGACCAAGGTGAAGGCAGAGGTGAAGTGAGCGGGGTGGCTGTAAGTAGGCAGGTCAGATCAGGAACAGCTGGTAACTGTGGAGAGAGAGGAGAGCTGGCAATTAGCCGACAGCTGAGCAGCCAGCCCAGAGAAGGAAGGGCTAAGCCAGCCCTGACAACCTGCTGGTGATCCTGAAACATACCTGCTGGCAACCTAGAACATACCTGCTGGTGATGCTGGAGCACACCTGCTGGTGATTCTGGAATACACCTGCTGGTGATCCTAGAGCACCTCTGCTGATGATGCTGGAGCACACTTGCTGGCAATTTAGAACATACCTGCTGGTGATCCTGAAATATACCTGCCGGAAACCTATAACATACCTGCTGGTGATGCTGGAACCCACCTGCTGGTGATCCTAGAACACCTCTGCTGGAGAACTCCTGCTGGCAATCTAGAACATACCTGCAGATGATCCTCGAACATACCTGCTGGTGATCCTGGAACACCCCTGTTAGTGATGCTGGCACATCTGCTGGCAATCAAAAACATACCTGCTGGTGATCCCAAAACACACCTGCTGGTGATTCTGGACCATACCTGCTGACAATCTAGAACATGCCTACAGGTGATCGTGGAACATACCTGTTGGTGATTCTGCAACATACCTGCTAGCGATTCTGGAACACCCCTGCTGATGATGCTGGAGCACACCTGCTCGCAATCTAAAACATACCTGCAGGTGATCCTGGAACATACCTGTTGATGATCCTGGGACACACCTGCTGGGGGTGTGTGCCCTGAAACATGTGCCATTTACATTTGATCTTTAAGGCAGGGCTGAATCTGAATAGTGGCTGTAAGACACATCCTAATATTTGTGTCTTTTTTCTTTGTGATAGATACAGCATGGAGGATGTTTTTTTAAAAACATTGAAACAATTGTCCAGTGACAGGATCGCTAAAAACAACAGAGGAAATACTCTCCCGTTTCCATGGCTGGATAAGTGAGGCATCACCTGCTGATGGAAACACTGCAAAATATAAATCAGCTGCGAGGCACTAATGCCCGAGGCACTGATGCTTGACTTATCAAGTTAGCAAGGGGGCAAAACGTGGAAACAGGCAGTTTAAATAGCCAGGAGGGGCTGGCTGTGGGCTTGACTGATGAGCAGGAAATGAGCAACAGGTGAGCCACTGTGGAATGATGAGTACTGGCAATTAACCGATAGCTGAGCAACCTGAGCACAGAGAAGGAATGGCTGATAGCCCAGCCCTGACACCAGCAGGAGTGTTCCAGGATCCTTAGCAGGTGTCCTCTAGCATCACCACCATCTGTGTTCCATAAGAACCAGCAGGTGTGTTCCAGGATCCTCAGTAGGTGCCTTCCAGCATCACCAACAATTGTGTTCAAGAATAACCAGCAGGTGTGTTCCAGCATCAGCAGCAGTGGTGCTCCAGAATCCCCAGGTGTGTTGCAGAATCCCCAGCAGGTGTGTTCTTGTTCAACAGTTGTGCTCCAGATCAACAAGCAGGCGTGTTCCAGCGTCACCAGCAGGCGTGTTCCAGCGTCACCAGCCGGCATGTTCCAGCGTCACCAGCAGGCGTGTTCCAGCGTCACCAGCAGGCGTGTTCCAGCGTCACCAGCAGGCGTGTTCCAGCGTCACCAGCAGGCGTGTTCCAGCGTCACCAGCAGGCGTGTTCCAGCGTCACCAGCAGGCGTGATCCAGCGTCACCAGCCGGCGTGTTCCAGCGGCACCAGCCGGCATGTTCCAGCGGCACCAGCCGACATGTTCCAGCGTCACCAGCCGGCATGTTCCAGCGTCACCAGCCGGCATGTTCCAGCATCACCAGACGGCATGTTCCAGCATCACCAGCAGATGTGTTCCAGCATCACCAACTGGTAAACTTCAGGATCACTATCTTAGGGCCATGACTAGCAATCTTGTTCATTGAAACCATTGTCCAGTTACAGGATTGGTAAAAACAGAGGAAATACTCTCCTGTTTCCATGTACTGGCTGGATAAGTGAGGCGTCGCCTGTTGATGGAAACACTACAAAATATAAGTCACCTGCGAGGCACTAATGCCCGAGGCACTGGTGCCTCACTTATCAGGTTAGCAAGGGGGTAAAACGTGGAAACAGGTAAGTAATTATCTACCTCATTTAGTCGTAGTGTATTGTGGCCGTTACAGACAAAGCGAAACCTAGCTGGAAAAATTGAATACTGTGTAGGTAGGCTCTGCAAGGCTTGACTGTCAAATGTGACTGGGGTGTACCCCTAAAAAATAACCTCTGACCCTTGGGGTTTAGGTCCCAAGAATAACAATGCCTAATAGACAATTGTTAACGTTATCAGCAAAGCTTTTACATATAGTCCCATCCTATATTTAGGGGTTTGGTCCCTTTAAGCAAGCTTCTATCAGTAAACACTCATAGTGAAGGAAGGTGATTGTTCCTGAGTATTAGGCAATGCAGCAGCAGGTGACACAGGAGGAGGGTGGGGGGGGGATCTCCGGTACCTGGTGTTGTCACAGCTGTGGGTCACTGGCTGTGTTTGCTTACATGGCCCTGCCTACTGCATTCCTGGTGACAGAATAGGGGAGGCATTCAGGAAAAGGGAGGAACTGGTCAGCATACAGAACAGCGTACAACATACTGATGCACGCTGGGACCCCCAGTGCCATTGACTGCCCCCTGAAGACCCTCAATGTAAGGTAGGTGCCGCAGTTTTTAATACAAGGGGAGTGTATAGAAGACAGGCCAGGGTACCATGGAGCAAGAAAACACAAGCATATTACACACAGAAGGCTTTGCTTGTTTCTGGGGACCTGCAAGTCTCAGCATTTGACATCACTTTTTGGAACTTATGCTAACACTTTGGCCCCCCAATGTCAACCCCTTTTAGATGGGGCCCCTCGTGTACAGAATATAAATATAAATGTGCTCTTTATCTGTTAATAGGAAACCAGAACTGACAGTAATGGGCAGATGACCACCAATGACTATCTTCTGAAAATCCCAGCTGCCTGGCTGTCTCTGGTAGACCTGGAACAAGCATGCGGCCAGTAAAGGCTGAACTTCCAGGACCAAGTTCTTTAGCACCAGAGGCTAAAATTCATCCCCCAATCATCCATGGTCTGTGCACTACTAGCAGTATAGGTTGTAGGTCTTGTCTTGTTTGCCCCCTCCCTAGGTGGCTGCCTCTTCTGGATACCCCATGGTAAATGATCAATCTAGTTGTTACTATGGGTGACATAACATCTGTTGTTCAGCTAGGCAGTCTAGGAATGGCCATAAGGGGGCGCACCTGCAAATCCTACTGTCTGTAAAATACGGCACAGCAAATGTGGCTTTCCAGCTTTGGCAGAGCTGTCTTTATTATTGATTGCACACCGGGCAAACGTTTTCTTGGGCCCCCTCTTCCATGCAGTTTCGCTCTCCAGATGCTCTGATTCATACAATAAATAGCAGCTAGACTCAAAATCAGTTTACTGAATCAGATCAGGCTAGCGATTGAGATTGGTTGCCAGAGGTTACAGTGTATCATTACCACTCACTGACTGGTTGCTAGAGGTTAGCGCACACATGTTGGCTCACTGTCTATTTTCTAGAGGTTACAGCACATGACTTCAGCTTGTTGATTGGTTGCTAGAGATTACCCTACATCAATTCTGCTCAATTATTGATTGTTATGCCGCGCGCACACAATCGGAATCTCGGCCAGCAAAAGACCGATGAGAGCTTTTCATCGGAAAATGCGACCGTGTGTATGCTCCATCGGAATTTAGCTGGCCGAGTTCCCGCCAGCAAAAATTTGATAGCATGTCCTCAATTTTCCCGATGGAAAAACTTTCTATCGGAAATTCCGTTCGTGTGTATGCGATTCTGACGCGCAAAAACCTGCGCATGCTCAGATTCAACTAAGAGACGGAAGCTATTGGCTACTGGGTATTGAACTTCTTCCTTTTTATAGTTCCGTCGTACGTGTTGTACGTCACTGTGTTCTTGGTGATCGGAATTTGGTGTGACCGTGTGCAGGCAAGACAGCTTGAGCGGAATTCCGTAGGAGTTCCGATGGGAAAACCATCAGAGCTTTTTCCGACGAGAATTACGATCGTGTGTGCGCAGCAATACAGGTTACTGGGCATCTATATCGATCACTAATTGGTTGCTAGAGGTTAATGCACATTATTCTTGCTCACTGATTGGTTCCTAGAGGTTACTGCATATCCTTACCGCACAATGACTGTTCACAAAAAATTCAGGGTGCTGTGGCACCATGTTTTTTTAAGGGTTCCCCCTACAATTTGCTTTCCTTTCCAGAACAGGCTGATGTTTGGCTTAAGACAGTTTCAGAGGAATTCCGTCGGGAAAACCATCAGAGCTTTTTCTGATGAGAATTACGATCATGTGTACGCGGCAATACAGGTTACTGGGCATCTATATAACTCACTAATTGGTTGCTAGAGGTTACTGCACATTATTACTGCTTACTGATTGGTTTCTAGAGGTTACTGCATATCCTTACCGCACAATGACTGTTCACAAAAAATTCAGGGTGCCGCGGCCCCATGTTTTTTTTAAGGGTTCCCCCTACAATTTGCTTAACTTTCCAGAACAGGCTGATGTTTGGCTTAAGACAGTTTCAGAGGAATTCCGTCGGGAAAACCATCAGAGCTTTTTCCGACGAGAATTACGATCATGTGTGCGCAGCAATACAGGTTACTGGGCATCCATATCACTCACTAATTGGTTGCTAGAGGTTACTGCACATTATTCTTGCTCACTGATTGGTTCCTAGAGGTTACTGCATATCCTTGCCGCACAATAACTGTTCATAAAAAATTCAGGGTGCTGCGGCACCATGTTTTTTTTAAGGGTTCCCCCTCCAATTTGCTTTCCTTTCCAGAACAGGCTGATGTTTGGCTTAATGACTATAGCTGTGGGCAGGACTCTCAAGCATGCTCCTTTACTAACAGGCTGATGTTTGGCTTAAGACAGTTTCAGCAGAATTCCGTGGGAATTCTGACGGGAAAACCATCAGAGCTTTTTCCGACGAGAATTACAATTATGTGTACGCGGCAATACAGGTTACTGGGCATCTATATCACTCACTAATTGGTTGCTAGAGCTTACTGCACATTATTCTTGCTCACTGATTGGTTCCTAGAGGTTACTGCATATCCTTGCCGCACAATAACTGTTCACAAAAAATTCAGGGTGCTGTGGCACCATGTTTTTTTTTTAAGGGTTCCCCCTACAATTTGCTTACCTTTCCAGAACAGGCTGATGTTTGGCTTAAGACAGTTTCAGTGGAATTCCGTATGAATTCCGTTGGGAAAACCATCAGAGATTTTTCTGGTGAGAATTACGATCATGTGTACGCGGCAATACAGGTTACTGGGCATCTATATAACTCACTAATTGGTTGTTAGAGGTTACTGCACATTATTACTGCTCACTGATTGGTTCCTAGAGGTTACTGCATATCCTTGCCGCACAATGACTGTTCACAAAACATTCAGGGTGCTGCGGCACCATGTTTTTTTTAAGGGTTCCCCCTCCAATTTGCTTACCTTTCCAGAACAGGCTGATGTTTGGCTTAATGACTATAGCTGTGGGCAGCATTCAGCAGAAGTGATGGTAGATATGACCTCAGGGGGACATGTTATACATATGAATGTCGCCTCAGTGCCGTGGTCCACGACTATTTACATATTAATGCAGGTTAGTTACATGTAAAGACAAGGTCTGTAGATGAGTCATCTGTACATGGTAAAAGGGCAGAGTTGGGCAAAGCAGGGCAGAGCTGAGCAGCAGCAACAGAACTTTACACTGAGATCTTGGGACACAATGCGGGACTAAAACTGCAAGGGAGGAGGGAATTTAAACTAGGATAGTTGGCAAGTATGAGGCAGCTGCTTTGGAACCCACAACAATGATGGGACCCAGGGCAGCTGCCCCTTTTGCCCTGCCTTAAAAACAGTCCTGAGCATTGGAATAATAATAGAGAATCTATTAGCATAACATCAATTGCCAAACCAGTCCATCAAGTCCGGGACAGGATATCCTTAAAGGACCCCTTTTATTGCCCCCCCCCCCCCCCCGGGTCAGCCCTCTGTCATGTGTAAGTCTACTATTTGAGCACATGACCTATCATGAAGGGCAATATTGTTTATATGGTTGTTGTGTGGTTCGTTTTACTTTTTTGTGAAGAAGTATTGGTTGTGCGTTGTGTGATTTACACAGAACGCACACAATGGCACACCAGTCACTCCGAATACCTGAGATATCTCCCCCGAGCCATACAAGGTTTTTCAAAGCCTCCAGCACCAGCATTTGCCTTCTGAGTGACAAGTGGAATGTAAAAATGACAGAGAAGATATGCGGCTTTATTCAAAAGAATGTGCGGTGAACCCAAGCAACCAATCAGAAACCATCTTAAAACTGGCAGGACTTTAAAAGTATGAATTCTGATTGGTTGCATTTAAAAAACAAAACAAAAAAAAAAACATAAGCACTAAATAAAGGGGAAAAAATAAATCTTTCAAACACTATATCATCAAAAGTATTGAGACGCCTGCCTTTACACACACATGAACTCTAATGGCATCCCAGTCTTATGCCCCGTACGACAACTTTGTGCGACCGTGTGTACAGGGCATAAGTCCGTAAGGTTCAATATGGAGTTGGCCCACTGTTTGCAGCTATAACAGCTTCACCTCTTCTGGGAAGGCGTCCACAAGGTTTAGGAGGGTGTCTATGGGAATGTTTGACCATTTTTCCCGAAGAGCATTTGTGAGGTCAGGCACTGATGTGGGACGAGAAGGCCTGGCTCGCAGTCTCCGCTCTAATTTATCCCAAAGGTTATCTATTGGGTTGAGGTCAGGACTCTGTGCAGGCCAGTAATGTTCCTCCACCCCAAACTTGCTCATCTATGTCTTTATGGACCTTTCTTTGTGCACTGGTGCGCAGTCATGTTGGAACAGGAAGGGGCCGTCCCCAAACTCTTCCCAAAAAGTTGGGAGCATGAAATTGTCCAAATTGTCTTGGTATGCTGATGCCTTAAGAGTTCCCTTCACTGGAACTAAGGGGCCAAGCCCAACCCCTGAAAAACAACCCCCCACACCAGAATCCCCCCTCCACCAAATGATTTGAACCAGTGCACAAAGCAAGGTCCATAAAGACCTGGATAGTGCGAGTTTGGGGTGGAGGAACTTGACTGGCCTGCACAGAGTCCTGATCTCAACCTGATAGAAGGCTGTCCACAAGTTTTGGGAGTGTGTCTATGGGAAAGTTTGACCATTCTTCCAGAAGCAGATTTGTGAGGTCAGGCGCTGATGTTGGATGAGAAGGCCTGGCTCGCATACACCGCTCTAATTCATTCCAAAGGTGTTCTATCGGCTTGAGGTCAGGACTCGGTGCAGGCCAGTCAAGTTCCTCCACCCCAAACTCGCTCATCAATGGCTTTATGGACCTTGCTTTGTGCACTGGTGCAGAGTCATGTTGGTGGAGGGGGGGGGGGGGGGATTATGGTGTGGGGTTGTTTTTCAGGGGTTGGACTTGGCTCCTTAGTTCCATCAGCAAACCAAGAAATTTTGGATAATTTCATGTTCCCAACTTTGTGGGAACAGTTTGGGGACGTCCCCTTCCTCCTCCAACATGACCGCCCACCAGAGACAACACTTCGCAAACCGAGTCAGAATCTTTTCTAAAAAAAACAGTTGCTCGCCTTTCAAAACGTTTGTTAACCGCATTACTCGTTAACCAAGGTTCCACTGTATTATTAGGCTGACAGGAGTAGTGTCAGCCCAGTGCTAGGAGAGGAGGAGAGAGCCGGTAGGAGGTGCGGGCTGTGCTCTCTCAGCCCTCCTGGAAAATAACGCTAGGTCTTATTTTCAGGGTAGGTCTTATTTTCGGGCAAACACGGTACAATCACATTTTAGCTCAGGAAGGAAAAAGAAGCGGGTGCGTCCCCTGAAACGCGTCAGGTTGCAGACACGGTGACGCACGAGTCAGGTCACTGGATCATTATACGATATGACACATTTTAATTCCTTTCTTCTTTGGTATGGATTTCTCTTCCTTGTATACATCTTGTGGTAATGCACTAGGCGCTCGCACCCTCCTGTCTGGTTCTTTACAAAAATAAAAAATGGCCGCCCTCCGGCTAACACCTTCTGTTTTTGGCACCTTGCGGTCTCCGGTTAATAATAGATATTATATGGAATATTATTGGAAGGGAAGCTGCAGGTTGCGTGTTTTGTAGGGGGGGGGGACGTGTCTTGGCGTGTGTACCTGCACATGTTCCTGGAATGTGTCTTCCTCACTGACATTCCTCCCAGTGTGTCTGGACATGCCTTATACCTGCTCCCCCCCCCCCTCCCGTGTGATTGGTGCTCTGGTGACGTCGGCGGGGTGTGGCTTCCTCTCCGGATCTCTGACGGTTTAATGATTAAGAGCCTGACAATGGAATGTGATTGAACCAACAGGAGCTGCAGCTGCACCCACTACCTGGACAGCAACGGGCACCACGGAGCCATGGCGCACCGGACGGGCTGATGTCACTGGAGGGGACTGCTGGCGATGGTTCTCCGCGCCGCCTGACCGCATACACAAGGATCCCCGGGGGGCCGGGCGTGTCACAGGTAAGAGAATCGGGTGGGGCGCTCCGTTAGTCAGCATTTACCTGGACACTAAATGCCTATATTCTCCAACAAAAGAGACCTAAGCAGAGCAGAGTATTTCCGGAGAGGAGAGTTATAGAGGAAGGAGCAGAGTCCCCCAGCAGTGCAGAGTATTTCAGGAGAGGAGAGTTATAGAGGAAGGAGCAGAGTCCTCCAGCAGAGCAGAGTATTTCAGGAGAGGAGAGTTATAGAGGAAGGAGCAGAGTCCTCCAGCAGAGCAGAGTATTTCAGGAGAGGAGAGTTATAGAGGAAGGAGCAGAGTCCTCCAGCAGAGCAGAGTATTTCAGGAGAGGAGGGTTATAGAGGAAGGAGCAGAGTCCTCCAGCAGAGCAGAGTATTTCAGGAGAGGAGGGTTATAGAGGAAGGAGCAGAGTCCTCCAGCAGAGCAGAGTATTTCAGGAGAGGAGAGTTATAGAGGAAGGAGCAGAGTCCTCCAGCAGTGCAGAGTATTTCAGGAGAGGAGAGTTATAGAGGAAGGAGCAGAGTCCTCCAGCAGGGCAGAGTATTTCAGGAGAGGAGAGTTATAGAGGAAGGAGCAGAGTCCTCCAGCAGTGCAGAGTATTTCAGGAGAGGAGAGTTATAGAGGAAGGAGCAGAGTCCTCCAGCAGGGCAGAGTATTTCAGGAGAGGAGAGTTATAGAGGAAGGAGCAGAGTCCCCCAGCAGTGCAGAGTATTTCAGGAGAGGAGAGTTATAGAGGAAGGAGCAGAGTCCTCCAGCAGTGCAGAGTATTTCAGGAGAGTAGAGTTATAGAGGAAGGAGCAGAGTCCTCCAGCAGTGCAGAGTATTTCAGGAGAGGAGAGTTATAGAGGAAGGAGCAGAGTCCTCCAGCAGTGCAGAGTATTTCAGGAGAGGAGAGTTATAGAGGAAGGAGCAGAGTCCTCCAACTTTCTTCTAACCCTCCAAAAGTGCAGGGCCTTTGTACAATGTTTGTTGGTTGGGGTAACTGTCAGTATCTTCTCCGGGGGTAACAGGGGATGTTCTGACAGCTCTAGAAGCTCTAAATGTACCACACAGTCCATATACACATGTCGTATAGACGGAGTGCGCACAGTCCATATATACACATGTCGTATAGACGGAGTGCACACAGTCCATATATACACGTCGTATAGACGGAGTGCGCACAGTCCATATATACACGTCGTATAGACGGAGTGCGCACAGTCCATATATACACATGTCGTATAGACGGAGTGCACACAGTCCATATATACACGTCGTATAGACGGAGTGCGCACAGTCCATATATACACATGTCGTATAGACGGAGTGCGCACAGTCCATATATACACACGTCATATAGACGGAGTGCGCACAGTCCATATATACATGTCGTATAGACGGAGTGCGCACAGTCCATATATACACATGTCGTATAGACGGAGTGCGCACAGTCCATATATACACACGTCATATAGACGGAGTGCACACAGTCCATATATACACGTCGTATAGACGGAGTGCGCACAGTCCATATATACACGTCGTATAGACGGAGTGCGCACAGTCCATATATACACATGTCGTATAGACGGAGTGCACACAGTCCATATATACACGTCGTATAGACGGAGTGCGCACAGTCCATATATACACATGTCGTATAGACGGAGTGCGCACAGTCCATATATACACACGTCATATAGACGGAGTGCGCACAGTCCATATATACATGTCGTATAGACGGAGTGCACACAGTCCATATATACACATGTCGTATAGACGGAGTGCGCACAGTCCATATATACACGTCATATAGACGGAGTGCGCACAGTCCATATATACACGTCGTATAGACGGAGTGCGCACAGTCCATATATACACGTCGTATAGACGGAGTGCGCACAGTCCATATATACACGTCATATAGACGGAGTGCGCACAGTCCATATATACACATGTCGTATAGACGGAGTGCGCACAGTCCATATATACACATGTCGTATAGACGGAGTGCGCACAGTCCATATATACACGTCGTATAGACGGAGTGCGCACAGTCCATATATACACATGTCGTATAGACGGAGTGCGCACAGTCCATATATACACGTCGTATAGACGGAGTGCGCATAGTCCATATATACACATGTCGTATAGACGGAGTGCGCATAGTCCATATATACACGTCATATAGACGGAGTGCGCACAGTCCATATATACACATGTCGTATAGACGGAGTGCGCACAGTCCATATATACACATGTCGTATAGACGGAGTGCGCACAGTCCATATATACACGTCGTATAGACGGAGTGCGCACAGTCCATATATACACACGTCGTATAGACGGAGTGCGCATAGTCCATATATACACGTCGTATAGACGGAGTGCGCACAGTCCATATATACACGTCATATAGATGGAGTGCGCACAGTCCATATATACACGTCGTATAGACGGAGTGCGCACAGTCCATATATACACGTCATATAGACGGAGTGCGCACAGTCCATATATACACGTCGTATAGACGGAGTGCGCACAGTCCATATATACACGTCATATAGACGGAGTGCGCACAGTCCATATATACACGTCGTATAGACGGAGTGCGCACAGTCCATATATACACATGTCGTATAGACGGAGTGCGCACAGTCCATATATACACGTCGTATAGACGGAGTGCGCATAGTCCATATATACACATGTCGTATAGACGGAGTGCGCATAGTCCATATATACACGTCATATAGACGGAGTGCGCACAGTCCATATATACACATGTCGTATAGACGGAGTGCGCACAGTCCATATATACACATGTCGTATAGACGGAGTGCGCACAGTCCATATATACACGTCGTATAGACGGAGTGCGCACAGTCCATATATACACATGTCGTATAGACGGAGTGCGCATAGTCCATATATACACGTCATATAGATGGAGTGCGCACAGTCCATATATACACGTCGTATAGACGGAGTGCGCACAGTCCATATATACACGTCATATAGACGGAGTGCGCACAGTCCATATATACACGTCATATAGACGGAGTGCGCACAGTCCATATATACACGTCATATAGACGGAGTGCGCACAGTCCATATATACACGTCGTATAGACGGAGTGCGCACAGTCCATATATACACGTCATATAGACGGAGTGCGCACAGTCCATATATACACTTCGTATAGACGGAGTGCGCACAGTCCATATATACACATGTCGTATAGACGGAGTGCGCACAGTCCATATATACACATGTCGTATAGACGGAGTGCGCACAGTCCATATATACACATGTCGTATAGACGGAGTGCGCACAGTCCATATATACACGTCGTATAGACGGAGTGCGCACAGTCCATATATACACATGTCGTATAGACGGAGTGCGCATAGTCCATATATACACGTCATATAGATGGAGTGCGCACAGTCCATATATACACGTCGTATAGACGGAGTGCGCACAGTCCATATATACACGTCATATAGACGGAGTGCGCACAGTCCATATATACACGTCATATAGACGGAGTGCGCACAGTCCATATATACACGTCATATAGACGGAGTGCGCACAGTCCATATATACACGTCGTATAGACGGAGTGCGCACAGTCCATATATACACGTCATATAGACGGAGTGCGCACAGTCCATATATACACTTCGTATAGACGGAGTGCGCACAGTCCATATATACACATGTCGTATAGACGGAGTGCGCACAGTCCATATATACACATGTCGTATAGACGGAGTGCGCACAGTCCATATATACACGTCGTATAGACGGAGTGCGCACAGTCCATATATACACATGTCGTATAGACGGAGTGCGCACAGTCCATATATACACGTCATATAGACGGAGTGCGCACAGTCCATATATACACGTCGTATAGACGGAGTGCGCACAGTCCATATATACACATGTCGTATAGACGGAGCGCGCACAGTCCATATATACACGTCGTATAGACGGAGTGCGCACAGTCCATATATACACATGTCGTATAGACGGAGTGCGCACAGTCCATATATACACATGTCGTATAGACGGAGTGCGCACAGTCCATATATACACGTCGTATAGACGGAGTGCGCACAGTCCATATATACACGTCGTATAGACGGAGTGCGCACAGTCCATATATACACGTCGTATAGACGGAGTGCGCACAGTCCATATATACACGCCGTATAGACGGAGTGCGCACAGTCCATATATACACATGTCGTATAGACGGAGTGCGCACAGTCCATATATACACGCCGTATAGACGGAGTGCGCATAGTCCATATATACACGTCGTATAGACGGAGTGCGCACAGTCCATATATACACGTCGTATAGACGGAGTGCGCACAGTCCATATATACACATGTCGTATAGACGGAGTGCACACAGTCCATATATACACATGTCATATAGACGGAGTGCGCACAGTCCATATATACACATGTCGTATAGACGGAGTGCGCACAGTCCATATATACACGTCATATAGACGGAGTGCACACAGTCCATATATACACATGTCATATAGACGGAGTGCGCACAGTCCATATATACACATGTCGTATAGACGGAGTGCGCACAGTCCATATATACACGTCGTATAGACGGAGTGCGCACAGTCCATATATACACATGTCGTATAGACGGAGTGCGCACAGTCCATATATACACGTCATATAGACGGAGTGCGCACAGTCCATATATACACGTCATATAGACGGAGTGCACACTCCAGCTTAGATTATAACGCAGTGGAAAAAGTAATAATGCTTTGCTTTCCAGGCTACAGTGTAATTGAAGAGAAAGGCGGTTCTACAAAGTATTGACTCCGGGGGGCGCCATACAAATGCCCCTCACACACACACTTTTCTCATATTTATTTGTATCATTTAATAATTTTCCTTCCACTTCACAATTATGTGACACTTTGTGTTGGTCCATCACATAAAATCCCAATAAAATACATTTACGTTTTTGGTTGTCACATGACAAAATGTGGGGAAATTCAAGGGGTATGAATACTTTTTCAAGGCACTGTATATAAAACCATTCACAGTACATCAGTTTACAGGCCAGTGATTTGGAAAAAGAACAGAAAAGTGACTTTTCAGAGCTGCTCGCAAAAGTAGCAAAGTAGATGGAACTCATTGAACTGTTACAGAGGCAGAGCCTATTGGCAATTATGTATCGTTTTCCCAGGAAATGGTAATTAAATGCATTTTTATACTATGTTACCTTTTATTAATTAGACTTTATAGGACTGTTCTGGCTGGCGGAGTTAAAGGGAAAGCAGGAAGTAGGAGCGACTGACATAAAATAATAATATCGCAATTCGCGGACGTTGGAGGAACCGACTTGCGGTTCAGGGATTGGTCATTGTGCTTCAGGGGGTGGAGCTGGGACTCCCCAGGGAGCTGGGGTCTCAAAGCGGTGGTGCTCCAGCTGTTGTGAAACTACAAGTCCCATCATGCCTCTGCCTGTAGGAGTCATGCATGTAACGGTCAGCCTTGCAATGCCTCATGGGACTTGTAGTTTCACAACAGCTGGAGGGCCACCAGTTTGAGACCCCGTGCCTAAGAGTATGGGGGTCACACTAATTGGGGAAAAGCATCCATAAGCCATAGAAAGGAAAGATGTTCTACATAAAATGTGGGCCTTGTAACTGCTTTTTTTGTGATTGGGGTCTCCCTTTTAAAGTAAAGAAGGTCATCTTTCAGGCACAGATATGCCGTCTCCGACAGAAGTCCTAAAGAAGGAGCTGGAGGAAGAACTCAAGCTAAGCAGTGAGGATTTGAGAAGTCATGCCTGGTACCATGGGCCACTCTCCCGCCAGGTGAGTACAGCTTACAACTGCCTTCCTCAACCTTTCCAACATAGAGGAACCCTTGAAATAACTTTCCGGTCTCAAAGAACTCCTTCTAATAATGACTACACTCATCGGCCACTTTATTAGGTCCACCTTGTTAGTACCGGGTTGGACCCCCTTTATTAGGTCCACCTTTGCTAGTAGTGGGTTGGACCCCCTTTATTAGGTCCACCTTGCTAGTAGCGGGTTGGACACCCTTTATTAGGTCCACCTTGCTAGTAGCGGGTTGGACACCCTTTATTAGGTCCACCTTGCTAGTAGCGGGTTGGACACCCTTTATTAGGTCCACCTTGCTAGTAGCGGGTTGGACACCCTTTATTAGGTCCACCTTGCTAGTAGCGGGTTGGACCCCCTTTATTAGGTCCACCTTGCTAGTAGCGGGTTGGACACCCTTTATTAGGTCCACCTTGCTAGTACCGGGTTGTGCTCCCTTTATTAGGTCCACCTTGCTAGTACCGGGTTGTGCTCCCTTTATTAGGTCCACCTTGCTAGTAGCGGGTTGGGCTCCCTTTATTAGGTCCACCTTGCTAGTAGCGGGTTGGGCTCCCTTTATTAGGTCCACCTTGCTAGTAGCGGGTTGGGCCCCCTTTATTAGGTCCACCTTGCTAGTAGCGGGTTGGGCTCCCTTTATTAGGTCCACCTTGCTAGTAGCGGGTTGGGCTCCCTTTATTAGGTCCACCTTGCTAGTAGCGGGTTGGACCCCCTTTATTAGGTCCACCTTGCTAGTAGCGGGTTGGACCCCCTTTATTAGGTCCTCCTTGCTAGTAGCGGGTTGGACCCCCTTTATTAGGTCCACCTTGCTAGTACCGGGTTGTGCTCCCTTTATTAGGTCCACCTTGCTAGTACCGGGTTGTGCTCCCTTTATTAGGTCCACCTTGCTAGTAGCGGGTTGGGCTCCCTTTATTAGGTCCACCTTGCTAGTAGCGGGTTGGACCCCCTTTATTAGGTCCACCTTGCTAGTACCGGGTTGTGCTCCCTTTATTAGGTCCACCTTGCTAGTACCGGGTTGTGCTCCCTTTATTAGGTCCACCTTGCTAGTAGCGGGTTGGGCCCCCTTTATTAGGTCCACCTTGCTAGTAGCGGGTTGGGCTCCCTTTATTGGGTCCACCTTGCTAGTAGCGGGTTGGGCTCCCTTTATTAGGTCCACCTTGCTAGTAGCGGGTTGGACCCCCTTTATTAGGTCCACCTTGCTAGTAGCGGGTTGGACCCCCTTTATTAGGTCCTCCTTGCTAGTACCGGGTTGTGCTCCCTTTATTAGGTCCACCTTGCTAGTAGCGGGTTGGACCCCCTTTATTAGGTCCTCCTTGCTAGTACCGGGTTGTGCTCCCTTTATTAGGTCCTCCTTGCTAGTACAGGGTTGGACCCCCTTTATTAGGTCAACCTTGCTAGTACCGGGTTGGATCCCCTTTTATTAGGTCCACCTTGCTAGTACCGGGTTGGACCCCCATTTGCCTTCAGAACTGCCTTCATTCTTGGTGGCATAGATTCCACAAGGTGTTGGAGACGTTCCTCAGAGATTTTGGTCCATAGTGACCTGATAGCATCACAACCGTTGCTGCAGATTTGTCGGCTGCACATTCATGTCCACCACATCCCAAAGTTGTTCTATTTGATGAGATGTGGTGAGTGTGAAGGCCATTGGAGGACAGGGACCTCATTGTCCAGTGGTGAGATGATTGGAGCTTTGTGACATGGTGCATTATCCTGCTGGGAGGAGCCATCAGAAGATGGGGGACACTGTGGTCATAAAGGGATGGACATGGTCAGCGACAATACTCCGTGGTGTTTATACAATGCTCAATTGGTACTAAGGGGCCCAAAGTGTGCCAAAAAAATATGCCCCACACCATTGCACCCCCCGCCACGAGCCTGAACCGGTGACACAAGGCAGGATGGATCCATGCGCCAAATTCTGACCCCCACCATCTGAATGTCGCAGCTGAAATCCAGACTCATCAGACCAGGCAACGTTTTTCCAATCTTCGATTGTCAAATTTTGGTGATCCTGTGTGCAAATTGTAGCTTCATTTTACTGTTCTTAGCTGGCACCCGGTGTGGTCTTCTGCTGCTGTAGCCCATTTGCTCCAAGGTTGGATGTGTTGTGCATTCAGAGATGGTATTCTGCATACCTTGAGTGTAACGAGTGGTTATTTAAGTTAATGTTGCCTTTCTATACTCTGGAACCAGTCTGCCCATTCGCCTCTGACATCAACAAGGCATTTTCCTCCACACAACTGTCACTCACTGGATATTTTCTCTTTTTCGGACCATTCTCTGTAAACCCGAGATATAGTTTTGAGTGAAAATCCCAGAAATGCTCAGACCAGCCCATCTGCCACCAACAACCATGCCACGTTCACAGTCAATTAAAGAGGGATTCCACCTACAAAAAAAAATATTAAAAGCCAGCAGCTATAAATACTGCAGCTGCTGACTTTTAATAAATGGACACTCACCTGTCCCGGGGTCCAGTGATGCCGGCAGCCGAGGCCGATCGATCGCTCGGCTCTCGGCTGCTGCCGCCGCCATTCTAGGTGAGGGAATCAGGAAGTGAAGCGTTGCGGCTTCACTTCCCGGTTCCCTACTGCGCATGCGCGAGTCGCGCAGTGCACTAGGAATGGTCCGCGCTGTCTCTGGGACCCGTGTGTGTCCCAGCAGACAGCGCGGCGGGACAGGAAACGGCATAGACTCCCACGGGAGTCTATGCCCGGAAGTGAGTGCAAATACCTGTCTTAGACAGGTATCTGCACCCCCCCTCCCCCCTGAAAGGTGCCAACTGTGACACCGGAGGGGGGAGGGAGGGTTTCCGATGAGCGGAATTCCACTTTAGGGTGGAACCCCGCTTTAAATCCCTTTGGTTCCCCATTCTGATGCTCGGTATGAACTTCAGTAAGTCGTCTTCACCACGTCTAGATGCCTAAATGCATTGAGTTGCTGCCGTGTGATTGGCTGATTAGCAATTTGTGTTACCAAGCAATTGAACAGGTGTACCTAATAATAAAGTGGCCGGTGAGTGTATATCTACAACTCATGATACATCAGTGCGATGGTCGGAGGGAAGAATTACTCCCTTACAGATAGCTAAAAAGTTCATTGATGCCAGTAGGAACTTATTTAAGGGGCAGAAATTGCTCATTGCTGGAACAACCCCCGAGCAGCCTCTGGAGGAACCCAGGTGGAGAGACCCTGGTCTAAGGACTCTCCCTGATGGCCGTGGCATAAGATCTCTCCTCTGTGGGGGCTTACATTGGATTATTATTATTATTATACAGGATTTATGTAGCGCCAACAATTTACGCAGCGCTTTACAATATAAAAAGGAGACAATACAGTTACAATACAATAAAATACAAGAGGATTAAGAGGGCCCTGCTCAGAAGAGCTTACAATCTAATAGGGTGGGGCAGGTGGTACAAAAGGTTATAACTGTGGGGAATGAGCTGATGGAAGTGGTAGGAGATCAGTTGGAGACGTGATCGGCTTCCCTGAAGAGGTGAGTTTTCAGGGATAGCCAGAGTAAGGGATAGCCAGTACAATAGACAGTACAATTACAATACAATTTAATACAGGAGGAATCAGTGAGCCCTGCTCGTTTGAGCTTACAATCTAAGAGGGAGGGTAAAGGGATACAAAAGGTAATAATTGTGGGGGATGGGCTGATGGAGAAAATAAATGCGCAGTTGTTAGGTGGGGGCCAGATAGGCTTCTCTGAAGAGACGAGTTTTCAGGGATCGTCTGAAAGTGAAACAGAGTAGGAGATAGTAGGAGTAGGAGATAGTCGGACAGTTTGGAGTATGGAGTTCCAGAGGATGGGAGAGGCTCTGGAGAAGTCCTGGAGGCGAGCGCAGGATGAGGTGACAAGGGACCTAGAGAGCAGGAGGTCCTGGGAGGAATGAAGAAAACTATTTGGTTGGTATTTTGAGACCAGGTTAGGGATGTAGCTGGGGGCCAAGTTGTGGATGGCCCCCCCAGTTGTTGTGGATGGCCCCCTCAGTTGTTGTGGATGGCCCCCTCAGTTGTTGTGGATGGCCCCCTCAGTTGTTGTGGATGCCTCCCCATTTGTTGTGCATGGCCCCCAGTTGTTGTGCATGGCTCCCAGTTGTTGTGGATGGCTCCCAGTTGTTGTGGATGGCCTCCCAGTTGTTGTGGATGGCCTCCCAGTTGTTGTGGCTGGCCCCCAGTTGTTGTGGATAGCCCCCCCGATGTTGTGGATGGCCCCCGATGTTGTGGCTGGCCCCCCCAATGTTGTGGCTGGACCCCAGTTGTTGTGGATGGCCTCCCAGTTGTTGTGGCTGGCCCCCCGGATGTTGTGGCTGGCCCCCAGATGTTGTGGCTGGCCCCCAGTTGTTGTGGCTGGCCCCCAGTTGTTGTGGATGGCCTCCCAGTTGTTGTGGCTGGCCCCCAGTTGTTGTGGATGGCCCCCCAGATGTTGTGGCTGGCCCCCCGTTGTTGTGGATGGCCTCCCAGTTGTTGTGGATGGCCACCCAGTTGTTGTGGATGGCCCCCCCGATGTTGTGGATGGCCCCCAGTTGTAGTGGCTGGCCCCCAGTTGTAGTGGCTGGCCCCCAGTTGTTGTGGCTGGCCCCCAGTTGTTGTTAGTATCTTGAATTTAAATTGTTGGGTGAGGGGAAGCCAGTGGAGGGATTGGTAGGGAGGAGTAGCAGACACTGAACGGTTGGTAAAGTGGACAAGCCTGGCAGCAGCATTCATGATAGACTGGGGAGGGGGGGGGGGGGATAGGATGTAAAGTTAATCCAATAAGAAGGGAGTTCCAGTAGTCGAGGTGAGAGATGACCAGGGAGTGCACTATGAGCTTTGTGGTGTCATTGGAAAGGAAGGGGCGTATCTTAGAGATGGTGATGGAGGCAGCAAGCTCTGCACAGTGGTTGGACATGGGGGCCAAAAGGAGAGTTTAGAGTTCAGGATTACACCTTGGCATGGGTGGGGGTGGGTTGATAGCTGAGCCGTTGATTTTGACAGAAATCAGGGGAAGGGGTACATGGGGGAGGAAATAATATGGGCTCCATTATGGATAGATTGAGTTTTAGGAAGTGGTATGACTTCCAGTCAGATATGTCGGTCAGTAATTAGAGATGAGGAGACTGATGGAATGACGGCTCATCATACTATAAATATGCGATAGAGCTTGGGTTTGTTTTTGTCTACTGATGGAATGAGGTGAGGAGTAGAGAGATAGATTTGGATGTCATCGGTATTGAAAGCCATGGGAGGCAAGCAACTGACCCAGGGAGGAGGTGTAGATTGAGAATAGACAACTGGGGGCCATCCACAACTTGGCCCCCATCTATATCACTAACCTAGTCTCAAAATCCATCCAAATCGTTTTTGTTTCCTCCCAAGTTCTCCCCAAGAGGAGAGGCGGAAGGACAGTTGTAAGTGACGGTGTGGTGGGATAGTTAGGATAAAGAGTGCAATCACGGAGACCAAAGGCGTGGAGTTATTTGAGGAGGAAGAGGATGCGATCAACTGTGTCAAAGGCAACGGAGAGGTCCAGGAGTAGGAGTACAGAATAGTTATAGTAAACAACTTTCTTAACCTTTTTATTATGGAGGAACCCTTGAAATTAACATTCTGATCTCAGAGAACCCTTGGCAATAGTCACTGTATCTACAGCTCACAGTTCATTATTGTGGTGGTCACAGAGAAGAAGGCTTCCTATCGTAGTGGTCATTGGGAAGAATTCCCCTCTTTACAGATAACTAAACCATTGGTGTCAGGGGCAACATATCTGAGAGGCAGGAATTTCTCATTACTCAAGGAACCCCTGTCAACCTCTGCAAGGACCCCAGGCTACCATGGAACCCTGTTTGAGAAAGGATCTACCTGTGTAGAGGAAAATCCAACTTGTGGACGGTATCGAAGGTCAGGGCCGTTTTTAAGGCAGGGCAAAAGGGGCAGCTGCCCTGGGCCCTGTCACTGTTTTTGGGGCCAAAAGTGGCTTCCTCATACTTGCCAACTATCCTGGTTTAAATTCCCTCCTCCCTTAAGGTTTTAGTCCTGTGCTGTGTCCCGATATCTCAATGTGAAGTGCTGCAATTAATGCTGCCCAGCTCTGCCTTATTGTTGTGTACAGATGACTCACCTGCAGACCCTGCATTTACATGTAAATTACCGGCATTCATATGTAAATAGGGGATATCATGCCCCCCTGAGGTCATATCCACATTTATCTCTAGAAACCAATCAACAAGCAGAAATCCTGTGCTGTAACCTCTAGCAACTAATCAGTGAGCTGTAATGTGTGCTGTAACCTCTAGCAACCAGTCAGTGAGCGGTAATGATACACTGTAACCTGTGGCAACCAATCGCAATAGCTGCCTCTGATTCGGTAAACAGATTTTGAGTCTAGCTGCTAGCTGGGGCCCGAAGAAAAGTTTTGCCCAGGGTCCAATCAATATTAAAGACGGCCCTGTCGAAGGTGCCACACCCTATTAGTTACAGTCACCAAAACACGTAAAGTGTTTCTAAAGGAAATTTATTTAAAAAAAAATAACAAACATGTTATACAAACCTGCTCTGTGTAATGGTTTTGCGTAGAGCAGCCCCGACCCTCTTCTTTTTGGGTCCCCCACCACCACTTTTAAAGGCATTTTCCCAAGGACCACTAATTGACTAATCTAAGCTGGGTTCCCTGAAACCTGAAAATTATTGCAAGGGTTCCTTTGCGGTAAAAAGGTTGAGAGAGGCTGTATTATGCATTGTTGTATGCATCTAATGTCTTGATGTTTTATATACTTTCACAGGAGGCAGAGAAGCTCTTACAAAAAGATGGCAATTTTCTCATTCGTGACTCGCTCTCCTCTCCTGGAGACTATGTCTTAAGCTGTGTAAGCTCCAAGCAGGTCCTGCACTTCAAGATCATTGCTGTCAACTTGCGTCCCCGACGAGGGGTCTCGCGCACTCTCTACCAGCTGGAACAGGACCGGTTTGACAACATTCCCGCCCTTGTTCGGTCCTACGTCGGCGATAAGCGGACGGTGTCTGAATCCTCAGGGGCCGTCATAGAGAATCCCGTCAATAGGACAGTGCCTCTGAGTGTGGTGGGGGAGAGCCATGAATCCCAGAAGGCAAACAAGGAAAACAGACGGAGTCTTTATGCGACAGATAACAGCTTGCTCAGGTACAAACCCATCAAAATTCCCTTTAATTTATAAGTTCAAAATGCGACTCTTCCATACCCACTGCAATGTTCAATGTTCAGTGGGGCTCACCAGGTCCTTCGGCTAGGAAAGGTTCTCACTCAATGCACCAGTCCTCACGCTACAACACAACTGTCAAAAAACTTTTCCAACACAATGCCTCACAGCCTACATTTGGTGTCTGAATCCTCGTGGGCGGGCAAACTTTTCCAACGCAATGCCTCACCTCCTACATTTGGTGTCTGAATCCTTGTGGGCAGGCAAACTTTTCCAACACAATGCCTCACATCCTACATTTGGTGTCTGAATCCTCGTGAGCGGGCAAACTTTTCCAACGCAATGCCTCACATCCTACATTTGGTGTCTGAATCCTCGTGGGCGGGCAAACTTTTCCAACACAAGGCCTCACATCCTACATTTGCTGTCTGAATCCTCGTGGGCGGGCAAACTTATGCAATGCCTCACCTCCTACATTTGGTGTCTGAATCCTTGTGGGCGGGCAAACTTTTCCAACACAATGCCTCACATCCTACATTTGGTGTCTGAATCCTCGTGGGCGGGCATACTTTTCCCACACAATGCCTCACCTCCTACATTTGGTGTCTGAATCCTCGTGGGCGGGCAAAATTTTCCAACACAATGCCTCACATCCTACATTTGGTGTGTGAATCCTCGTGGGCGGGCACCCTGTCAATAGGACTGTCCCTATAATTCTGGTGCAAGAAAGGCTTTGCTTCCACAAGCCAAAAAAGAAAAAAGAAAAATGGCTTCATGTGGCAGATAACAGCTTGCTTAGATACAAAAACATGAATATGCCCTCCAAACCATGTTCAACAGCAAAGTTTCTTACTCAATGCACCAGTCCTCACCCAACGCTCTAAATGTTCCCATACCACCAGTCCTCACCCAACGCTCTAAATGTTCCCATACCACCAGTCCTCACCCAACGCTCTAAATGTTCCCATACCACAACGCACCTTTTGCATACCTCCCTACTTTAAGTGTCAGAATCTTCATGGGCGGGCATAGTGCATTTCATCAACAGGACACTCCCCCTAATGCTGCGTACACACGATCGGACTATCTGGCGGACAATCCGACGGACTTTGCAGCTGAGGTCCGCCGGACTTTCAAGCAAACAGACTTGGCCACACACGATCACTCCAAAAGTCCGGCAGATTCGAACGTGATGACGTAGAATAAGGAAGTTCATAGCCAGTAGCCAATAGGTGCCCTAGCGTTGGTTTTAGTCCGCCGGACTAGCACACAAGACAAACAGATTGTCCTCTAAAAGCCGAGTCCAGACGAAAATTTTGAAGCAAGTCTTATTTCTAAGTTCGCCGGATTTTTGGGAAGAAAAAGTCCACTGGAGCCCACACACGATCGAATTGTCCAGCGGACTCTGGTCCGCCAGACTAAGTCCGGCGGATAGTCTGATCGTGTGTACGCGGCATTAGTCTTGACTTTACAAGGAAAAAGGGAAAACAGACTTCACGTGGCATATATGAACTTTCCCAGCTAAAAACTCATCAAGACATTTAATTTTCAAGATGAAACTCAAGACTCCTTCAGTATATGGGTTCTGATGTCCCTCAAAGAACCTCTTGTAATGTTCTTTATTAGAGGTCGACCGACATATCGGCCGGCCGATATTTGCCGTTTTTTAAATAATCGGCATCGGCCGATTGTGTTAATAAAAAGCCGATTCTACAGCGGGACTTTGAAATGACTTCTGTAAGAAGTCAGTGTGAATTGTCTGAGTTGTCATAGCAACACTTTCCTCCTCTCTGGGCAGACTGCCAGGAAAAGAACTAAATGATACAATGTTTACACTTCTGAATGAATGAAATCATCTCTGTGTGTAGAAGTTCTCAGTTTAACCATTTAAAGACTAAATCTTTTCTGACACTTGTTGCTTACAAGTAAAAATCCTGTATTTTCTGCCAGAAAATCACTTAGACCCCCCAAAAATTATATATATATTTTTAGCAGAGATCCTAGGGAATAAAATAGCGGTTGTTGCAATATTTTATGTCACACGCCATTTGCACAGAGGTGTTTCAAATGCATTTTTTTGGGAAAAAAATACACCATTTAAAAAATAAAAATAAAATAAAAACAGTAAAGTTAGCCCTTTTTTTTTTTTTGTCCAAAAGTTTTGACTACCTGTTTTTATTTAATATATAGTTTTTTTTTTATCTAGATCATACATACAAGTAAACTGATTGGAGGTTTGTTTTGTTTAATAAATGTTTAAAGCGGGACTCCGCGTTTTTTTTTTTTTTTTTAAAAGCCAGCAGCTACAAATACTGCAGCTGCTGACTTTTAAAATAATAACACTTACCTGTCCAGCGCGCCCGCGATGTCGGCACCCGAAGCCGATCTCTAGATCGTCACTCGAGTGCTGCCGCCGCCGCCATCTTGGGTATGGGAATCAGGAAATGGAGCCTTTTGGCTTAATTTCCCGGTTCCCTACTGCGCATGCGCGAGCCTCGCTGCGCAATGAGGACGGTCCCCGCTGCCTCTGGGATCTGTGTGTTTCCCAGCAGGCAGCGGGGCACTTGCGGAAGGGGGCGGGCACTTGCGGAAAGGGGCGTAATGTACGCCCCTTTCCGCAGAGAGCTAGCCCGGAAGCACCCCCCTCCCCCCTGAAAGGTGCCAATTGTGGCACCGGAGGGGGGGAGGGTTCCGATGAGCGGAAGGTCCATTTTAGGGTGGACCTCCGCTTTAAGTGTAAGAAATTTTCTGTATCACTTATGAAGGCTGCTTTCACACTGGAGCGGGCAGACGTTGATGGTAAAACGCAAGTTTTAGCGGCTCTTTACCATCATTTTAGCGGTGCTATTTGGCTGCTAGTGGGGCACATATAACCCAGCTAGCGGCCAAGGAAGAGGTTAAATGCGCCCATGAAGCATTGCTGCCAAATCGCATTGCATGCGCTTCGGCAGTGGTGCCCATTCATATCAATGGGCAGGAGTGGTGGAGGAGCGGTATACACCACTCCAAACGTGCTGCTTGCAGGACTTTTTTTTAAAGATCCTGCCAGCGCATCGCCTCAGTGTGAAAGCACTTTATCTTTCACACAGACTGCAGGGGAGACATTTTGCAGGCACTTTACAGGCGCTATTTTTAGCCCAAAAGCGCCTGAAAAATGCCCCAGTGGGAAAGGTGTGTTAGATCAAGGGGGATTAAAAATAAATAAATAAAATAAAATCGGCCTAACATATCGGCCCAAAAAAATCGGCATCATATATCGGCTATCGGCCGCCATGATTTCTAAATATCGGCATCGGCATCGGCCAGAGAAAAACCCATATCGGTCGACCTCTATTCTTTATCCATGTACTCTTTTTTTTTTTCCTACTCAAGACATCCATTACAACTCATCCCACCTTCTGCACACTTTTCATACACCAATCAATACCAAACCCTACCTCAGTGATGGCGAACCTTGGCACCCCAGATGTTTTGGAACTACATTTCCCATGATGCTCAACCACATTGAAGAGTGCATGAGCATCATGGGAAATGTAGTTCCAAAACATCTGGGGTGCCAAGGTTCGCCATCACTGCCCTACCTGATCATCCAAACCTTTGGCATATTTCAGCCAAGCCATGTCCCCACACAACCTGTCCATTTTTTGGGTCCAAAATACAGGGTTGTCCCTCAAAACCTTGGTGGCATAAGGGGTTAATTAAAGTTTTCTTTGACAATAATACATCCCTGTCATGTTGCCTTCATCATATTTCACCTTTTGCAATAGATCACATTGACAACATGTCAAGAACTGACAATGACTTACCACTGGTGCACTTCTTTAGCAACATCTCTCACCCAGAATGCACTTTGCTTTAATTTTTCTTCCACAATTCATCTTGCTGGCCATTTCCTCCCATTCATTGCACGTAGCTGAAAAATTATTCTTAATTAAATGGAGTTTTTTTTTGTTTTTTTTTGTTTTTTGCGATTATATCTACCAGGACCAAAGACAGGTTTGGGAGCCAACCTGGCAATCTGGACATCTTGAAGGAGATACCGTTACAGAGCGCTCAGTCTGACAGCAACCTCTTCTCAGGTAAATTAAAAAACATGTGGATAGTCAAAACTCCTGAGAATCCCTTTTTAATTTTAGCCATTATAGCATCACTCCTCTCTTTGAATCAGTTGGGGTGTAAACAATATGATTGCTTCTCTTCCCCATAACCTCTCTTCTGGTAAGAGGTTGCAACATGCAAGGATGGCAATTGTTGCTTTCCAATCATCTGGCAATCCATGGTGGTGCTGCCAACCCTCTCAAGGGGGTGGACTATCGGAGGTCCAGAAGGATGGTCAGACATGTAGTTGTCCTAAAAAGGTTTAAGCCCTTGTACACACGGTTGGAGAATCCGTCGGAATGTGTCCGATCGGACCGTTTTGTCGGATAATCCGACTGTGTGTGGTCTCCATCGGACTGTTTCCGTCGGAATATCCGACGGACCAAGTTTTCCAACTTGTCCGTAAAATTTTCCGACAAAATGCTCCAATCGGACATACTCCGATCATGTGTAGCCTACTCCGACGGACAAAGAGCCACGCATGCTCAGATCAAATTCCTAGACCAAAGCTATTGCCTACTAGCCTGAACGTAGTCCCATCGTAACTAAATAACGTCATCACGTTATGTACAATCGGATTTTCCGACAACTTTGTCCAACCGTGTGTATGCAACAGTTTCGGACAAAATCCGTCTGACAAAATCCAACGGATTTGGTTGTCAGAATGTCCGACCGTGTGTACAAGGGCTTATATCTATCTTGGGGATTTGTAAAAAGTCCTGCCAAATTTCAAATAAAAAAAATACAAAACCGTTATGCCGCGTACGCACGACCGGTTTTCCCGTCGGAATAAACGCTGAAGGCTTTCCCGACGGAGTTCCGACGGAATTCCGCTGAAACTGTCTTGCATACACACGATCACACCAAAGTCCGATCGTCAAGAACGCGGTGACTTACAGCATGTATGACGGGACTAAAAAAAGGAAGTTCACTAACCAGTAGCTTCCATCTAGTACTTGCTTCAGAGCATGCATAGTTTTTGGTCCGTCGGAACAGCATACAGACGATAGGAATTGGTTCCGTCGGAAATATTTAGAACTTGTTCTATTTCTAGGTCCGTCAGAATTTTCGAAAAAAAAAAAAAGTCCGATGGGGCATACACACGATTGGAATATACGATGAAAAGCTTCTGTCTGACTTTTTCTGTCGGACATTTCGCTTGGGTGTATGCGGCATTAGAGGAGCTGTGACGGACTATATAAGAAAATATTGGTGTGGCTTTGCAAATAGTCAGTCTTCTACAGTATAGTAGAATAGCACAGGATTTTGGATGCTCTGGAAAGTTGTTACTGAACTAAACCTCTACATTTATGGAATCTAAATATATAGATGTTTAGTTCCTTCCACCACTGTCTTCATGTAATTTTCTAATACCAGTCTAATGCCGCGTACACACGTAGCCGTCTATCCGACGGACTTAGTCTGGCGGACTTCCCACCAGACTGTCCGTCGGACTTTCCGAACGGGCTACTTGCCCACACACGGCACTTTTTCAGCGGACTAATACGGCGTACTATCCACCCTACTTTAGAAATGAACGGACTCGCCCACGCACGCGGAGGAAAGTCCGCTCATTTCGAGCGCGTCTCCAGGTAGGCGGGGCCCGCAAAGGAGACGTCGCTGGCCCCGCCGCCTGGTATGGACTTAAAGGGGAACCCCAACGCCGAAAAAAATCGCCGAAAAAACCCTTGTCCGAGCACGCTACCCGGCCGGCCAGGAAAGGGGGGGAACGAGCGAGCGCCCCCCCCTCCTGAGCCGTACCAGGCCGTGTGCCCTCAACATGGGGGGTGCCTTGGGGAAGGGGGGGCCGCGCGGCCCCCCCACCCCAAAGCACCTTATCCCCATGTTGATGAGGACAAGGGCCTCTTCCCGACAACCGTGGCCGTTGGTTGTCGGGGTCCGCGGGCGAGGGGCTTATCGGAATCCGGGAGCCCCCTTTAATAAGGACTGTGACAACGGCCAGGATTGTCGGGAAGAGGCCCTTGTCCCCCCCTTTCCTGGCCGGCCGGGTAGCGTGCTCGGACAAGGGTCTGATGTGGACCTGGGGGGAACCCCACGCCAATTTTTTTCGGCGTTGGGGTTCCCCTTTAGGTCCATACCAGGTGGCGGGGCCAGCGACGTCTCCTTCGTGGGCCCCACCTACCTGGAGACCCGCTCGAAATGAGCGGACTTTTCTCCGGGCGGGAAAAGTCTGTTCATTTCAAAAGTACGGCGGACTGGCACACACACGGCCGGATTGTGCGCCGAAATGCGAGTTCGGCGGGAAGATTGGAGTGCAAAACTACTTTCTAAGTCCGCCGTACTTTTGGGTCAAAAAAGTATGCCGGAGGCTACACACGGGGGGATTGTCCGGCGGACTTCAGTTTGCCGGACTTTTCCACCCGCTTGTTTGATCGTGTGTACGCGGCATTACACTGCTAAATAATGTTCACATTATTTTTCTTCCAGCTGTTACAGCAGAAACATCGGTGTCTCCAGAGGACACATCCGCCATCCCATTATCGCCTATTTTCCGAACGGGCAGCGACCCAGTCCTCAGAGCCAAGCTTCAATCAATCCAGCCTCTGGACTGTGGTGGCAACAATGCCTTGAGGGGTTCAGACAGCCAGCTACACTCCAAGGCTCCACCCAAGCCCATACGAGCTCCTTCACTGCTGCTTCCAGACCCTCCTGATGGGATGAGCACCTATTGGGAGTTGGTCCCTCGTGTCCCAGAGGCACCTCGAAGACTTGTGGACACCATGAAAGTCGAGGAACGGTGGAAGAACCGTGCCCGAGCTACAGAGACCACCTTTGGTTTCTTGGACAAGTCCCCAGATGTGATTCAGTCAAAGGGTCATTTTGAACTAGACAACCCTAGAAACTCGAAACCAGTCTACTCCGAAGTTGCCAAAACAAAACTGGTTCATAAAGAGGTGGATAAATCTAGGACAGTATTTTCTGAAAGCAACAAATCCAAACAGGTCCATTCGCCGGAGGAAAGGCCTAAAACAGAACAATCTAGAACTGAACATCTCAGCCAACCACACCATAAGCCAAGACTTTCCAAGATGGAACATGTAACATTGGAGACTGCTGAAGATGAGGACGATTTCATCAGGCCGCAGATTCAGACCATAACATCTTACAATCCAAAAACCTTTCCATCTATTTTGCTGTCACCGGAAAACAAGCCTCTGGAGCCAAACGCTCTGCGAAAGCTGAAAGAGATTGTTAGTCAACGAGACTGCAAGGAGAGTGCCCTCCATATTCTCCGGGAAAACTGCCAAGTAAGTAAAATCTATGTCCTCTTCCGAGAGCTGTCCATGCACCACATGATGGTTTCCAACGTATAAAACAAACTTGATCATCACTGGTGGGTTTACTTGAAACTGTGTGAGAATGAGCAAAAATGATTGTTGAGTAAAGATTGTAGCATTGGGTATGGGATTTGTTCTAGATGCTGTGAAATTTCTGATTGCAATCAATGCAGAAATATAGAAAAAATAGAGCTATAGCGCCAAAAAAAAAAATGAATACCAGTGAAAAATAAGACTAAAGTAATATTCCACCTATTCTAATGTGAATGCAATTCTAAAAACTGCGATCCTCTGTGATCTTTTAGTATTATTTTTAGAGGTCCTACCACTTTAAAGTTCAAATCGGGGGCAAAACAAATATTTACTAAAATTTTATAGGCAAATGTATTCTTACTTGAATCTTAGATCCCTTATGCCGCGTGCACACACGATCAGACTTTCCGGCGGACCAGAGTGCGTCAGACAATTCCATCGTGTGTGGGCTCCAGCGGACCTAGGCCACGTACACACGAGCGGACTGTATGGCCTACTTAGTCCGTCATACAATCCGACGGACAGTCCGTCATACTTTCGAATAAACGGACTTGACCACACACGGATGCACAAACAGTCCGTCGAAAGCTTGCGCGATGACGTGTACAGCACGTACGACGGGACTAGAAATAGGAAGTCCAATACACAGCAATGCAACCTTTCGCCGTGTAAATCCTTTCTGAGCATGCGCCATACTTAGCCCGTCGAACTAGCCTACTCACGAGCGGATTGTCCGCTGAAACCAAAGTATGACGGACAGTATTACGGAAATTCCGAAATACTTAGTACGCCAGACTGCACGCTGAAAAAGTCAGCTGAAGCCCACACACGAGCGGACTGTCCGCTGAAATGTGTTTCGACGGACTAAGTAGGCCATACAGTCCGCCCGTGTGTACGCGGCTTTATTCTTCCCAAAAGTCCGGCAGACCTAGAAATAAGACTGGCTTCAAATTTGTCCGCCGGACTCGGCTTTTAGCAGACAATCCGTTCGTCTGTGTGCTAGTCTGATGAACTAAAACTGATGCTAGGGCAGCTATTGGCTACTGGCTATGAACTTCCTTATTCTACGTCATCACGTTAGAATCAGTCAGACTTTTGGAGTGATCGTGTGTGTGGCCAAGTCCGTTGGTTTGAAAGTCTGGCGGACCTCCGCTGCAAAGTCCGCCAGACCAAGTCCGTCGAAAAGTTTGGTTGTGTGTATGCGGCATAAGTGTATTTATACCTGATCTGTGCACTAATTCAGCAGGACACAACTCCTGCACTTTAACTCTGTGCAGGAGCTTCCTGTAATACCGGCAATAAAGACCGGTCACTGCTGCTCCGTCTCCCTGTGCAAGGTGACCGGTCTTTTCTCGGCTTTCCTTTCCTTTTGGTCCTTTGTTGCATTGGTGTTGTTTTCTGGGGCTTGGGCCAGGGCCTGGGGTGTCAACTCGGCGTGTCGGGTACCTGCAAATAACTAAGCCAGGGGGGACCACATTTTTTCAAAACACGATTGCTTGTCCCGTAAGACACTCCCAATCTTTTCATTCAGCATGATCCAGTTGAGTATGCGTTTCATCCAGGCGAGATCTATGACTGGACTTTTCCATGCTGATGCGATATCGGTTTTGGCCACTAAAAACAAAAAAGTAGATTAATGTCTGTGTAAGTCCTGCAACATTCTCAACCAGCTTATTTAACAGGGCTATGTTAAAGGGGTTGTAAAGGTTTGTTTTGTTTTTTTCTAAATAGGTTCCTTTAAGCTAGTGCATTGTTGGTTCACTCATCTTTTCGATTTCCCTTCTAAATGTTTTTTTTTCTTTGTTTTCTTTGTCTGAATTTCTCACTTCCTGCTCCTCCTCAGTAAGCTGTTCTGGCTGACTAACCACCGCTCGGATGATGGTGTGAAGTTTACTGAGGAGAAACAGGAAGTGAGATATTCAGACAAAGAAAATAAACATTTAGAAGGGAAATCGAAGGAAAAGGTTAACTAGCTTAAATGAACCTATTTAGAAAATAAAAAACAAACCTTTACAACCCCTTTAATATTTACCATAGTTCCCAATACCAACCTTCTACTTCACTGATAGACCTGCTTAGGGCATGAGCCCCTAAGGCAGGACTCGACAAACCTCAGACGCCAGGTCGCCATTGCAACCAGAAGTTTCAACCCAGTGCATGGGCTGCCGTCCGAATTCTGTATACACTCCGCGTGCGTGCCCCCCCCCCCCCCGCTATGTATCCTGGTCTCCACTTTCCCGTCTGCGGGCCGGAACCAGCATAGCGGGTGCCACTGGCTAGAGAAGCGGGGGGAGGAGAGCGGAACAAACGTCATTTTGACAGTTTAGAGTTTGCCCACCCATCAAGGCTGGGAAAGAATGTAATGCAGTGCAATGTGCTTTACATTACATTTTAATTTACATTGACCCTGGATGTCTCATTAAAGTGAACCTGTCACCCAAAAAAAAAACATCACGTTGCTTTTTGTCCTCTGTGATGAAAAAACTATATATATTTTTTTTTAATTTAAAAAAAATTAAGTTACACCCAAGCACAAAAAAATCCGCTCCTCCAAAAAAATAAAAATTCCGCCCCCCTATATATATATATACACGCATGTGCAAACGCCTACGCCTGAAACCGTTGACTGCGATACACATTTTGCCCATTCTTCTTTGAAGAATATCTCAAGCTCTGTCAGATTGGATGGAGAGTGTCTGTGAGCAGCAATTTTCAAGTCTCGCCACCGATTCTCAATTGGATTTAGGTCTGGACTGTGACTGGGCCATTCTAAGCCCTTGTACACACGGTCGGAGATTCCGACGGAATATGTCCTATCGGACCGTTTTGTCGGATAATCCGACTGTGTGTGGTATGCATCGGACTGATTCTGTCGGAATATCCGTCCGACCCAATTTTCCAACATGTTGGAAATATTTCCCGACCAACTGGTTCGATTGGACATACTCCGATCATGTGCAGAGAATTCCGATCGGACAAAGTGCCACGCATGCTCAGATCAAATTTCTACACCAAAGCTATTGGCTACTAGCCTGAACGTAGTCCCGTCGTAACGAAATAACGTCACCACGTTCTGAACGATCGGATTTTCCGACAACTTGGTCCGACCGTGTGTATGCAACAGTTTCGGACAAAATCCGACGGACAAAATCCAACGGATTTGGTTGGCAGAATGTCCGACCGTGTGTACAAGGGCTAATACATGAATATGCTTTGATGTAAACCATTCCATTGTAGCTCTGGCTGGATGTTTCGGGTCGTTGTCCTGCTGGAAGGTGAACCTCCGCCCCGGTCTCAAGTCTTTTGCCGACTCTAACAGGTTTTCTCGTAGATTGTCCTGTAATTGTCTCCATCCATCTTCCCAGTAACTTTGACCAGCTTCCCTGTGCCTGCTGAAGAAAACCATCCCCACCACATGATGCTGCCACCACCATGTCTCACGGTGGGGATGGTGTGTTCAGGGTGATGTGCAGTGTTAGTTTTCCCCCCACACAAAACGTTTTGCTTTTAAGCCAAAAAGTTGAATTTTGGTCTCCTCTGACCAGATCACCTTCTTCCACATGTTTGCTGCCCCCTCCCCCACATGGCTTCTCACAAACTACAAACAGGACTTCTTATGACTTTCTTTCCCCAATGTCTTTCTTCTTGTCACTCTTCCATAAAGGGCAGATTTGTGGAGAGACGACTAATACACATGATCAGAATTTCAGCCAGCAAAAGACCGATGAGAGCTTTTTATTGGAAAATGCGACCGTGTGTATGCTCCATCGGAATTTACCTTGGCGAATTCCGGCCAGCAAAAATTTGAGAGAGTGTTCTCAATTTTTCAGACGGAAAAATTCCGATTGTGTGTATGCAATTCCGATGCGCAAAAACTCACGCATGCTCAGATTCAACTACAAGATGGAAGCTATTGGCTACTGGGTATTGAACTTCCTTTTTCTAGTCCCATTGTACGTGTTGTACGTCACCGCGTTCTTGACGGTCCGAATTTGGTGTGATCGTGTGTAGGCAAGACAGCTTGAGCGAAATCCCGTCGGAATAACCATCAGAGCTTTTTCGGACCAAAATTTCGATTGTGTTGTTCGCGGCATTATAGTTGTCCTGAGGAGAGATTCTCCCCCCTGAGCTGTGGATCTCTGCAGCTCCTCCAGAGTCACCATGAACCTCTTGGCTCTTCTCTGATGAATGTTCTCCTTGCCCGGCCGGTCAGTTTAGGCGGACGGCCATGTCTTGGTAGGTTTGCAGTTGTGCCCATACTCTTTCCATTTTCCGTTGATGGATTGAAACAGAGCTCCGTGAGATGTTCAAAGCTTGGAAATTGTATTTATAACCTAACCGTGCTTTATACTTCTCCACAACTTTATCTCTGACCTGTCGGGTGTGTTCCTTGGCCTTCATGGTGCTGTTTGTTCACTAATGTTCTCTAACAAACCTCTGAGGGCTCCACAGAACAGCTGTATTTATACTGAGATTAAATGGCACACAGGTGGACTCTATTTACTAAGTAGGTGACTTTTGAAGACAATTGGTTCCACTAGATTTTAGTTAGGGGTAATCAGAGTAAAGGGGGCTGAATACAAATGTCCCCCCCCCCCCCCCACACACACACACACACACACAATTTTCACATATTTATTTGTAAAAAAAATGTGAAAACCATTTATCATTTTCCTTCCACTTCACAATTATGTGCCACTTTGTGTTGGTCTATCACGGTGATGGAGAACCTCGGCACCCCAGATGTTTTGGAACTACATTTCCCATGATGCTCAGGCACTCTACATTGTAGTTCAGCATCATGGGAAATGTAGTTCCAAAATATCTGGGGTGCCCAGGTTCGCCATCACTGGGATAGACCAACACATAAAATCCCCCCAAAAAATTTACGTTTTTGGTTCAAAATGTGGAAAATGTCGAGGGGTATGAATACTTTTTCAAGGCACTGTAACCCTTTCAGTACTTTGGGTGGTGGGATTCCCTCTAATTCCCAGAGTTCATCTTTAATGTTTTAAGGCCATTTTTTTTTTATCACAAAAAGTAAATAAAAACCTAAAATTAGACGAAGAGGTCATTGCACAGAAGTAGGAATCTGAAGCACGCACACTAAAAACACGACAATACTCCAATATGTGAAATGAGAGGCCTCGCCAATGGAAACGTTGTGTCCTCCTCTAACGAACATCTGTTAGTAAAAATTGTATTTTCCACTTTCGCAGCAAATTCGGATCTGGGGGACGAGCAAGGAGCAGCAGAGGAGTATGGGGGTCAAGTCGGGCCTCGAACTGCTGACGTTACCCTACGGACAGCAGCTGAGACGAGATCTGCTGGAGAGGTCAGTGATAATTCCATGGGGGACAAATGAGTCACATCTTCTCCTCCCTCCAATGGAATGAGGAATGAAGGGAACGGACGGGGCAGTAGAAAAGAGTCATGGAGGCCCGTTAATAACGAGTGGCCGATTTTTTTTTTTTTTGATTTTGTTTTTGTGGCCACAATGCCTTTTTTGCTGCTCATGTTGCAGAGGAGGCCCATTCTGACGTCCTAAACTAGAGATACAAAAATCACATGAATTCTAATTCTTCTGCAAGGTAGAGTTATATGTGTCTGTGCCTACACCACCCTATTAAGCCAAATTCCAGCCAGAGGACTAAATACATCATTGAAACGCATAAAGGGAAATACGCGCATAAAGGGAAATGGCGTGGGGGTTCCCCCAAAGTCCACAACAGACCCTTGTCCGAGCACGCTACCCGGCCGGCCAGGAAAGGGGGGCGAGCGAGCGCCCCCCCTCCTGAGCCGTACCAGGCCACGTGCCCTCAACATGGGGGGTGCCTTGGGGAAGGGGGGGCCGCGCGGCCCCCCCACCCCAAAGCACCTTGTCCCCATGTTGATGAGGACAAGGGCCTCTTCCCGACAACCCTGGCCGTTGGTTGTCGGGGTCTGCGGGCGGGGGGCTTATCGGAATCCGGGAGCCCCCTTTAAGAAGGGGGCCCCCGGATACCGGCCCCCCACCCTATGTGAATGAGTATGGGGTACAATGTACCCCTACCCATTCACCTGTGAAATAAAGTACAAAAAAAAACACAACACAGAGAAAAAATATTTTATTGCACAGCTCCGGGGGTCTTCCGTCTTCGGGGGTCTTCTCGCCGGACTCCTCCGCTATCTTCGTGTAGCTCTTTTACTAGCGGAGGAGTCCGGCTTTCTTCCTCCCCGCCGCCGGCCTCTTCTCCCGACTTCGGGGGTCTTGTCCCCCTCTTCGGTTCTTCTGCCGGGCCACCGCGCCTTCTTGTAGCTCTTTTACAGGCGGTGGCCCGGTCTTCTGTCGCCGCTGCCTTCCGTTCTTCTGTCGCCGCCTTCGGTTCTTCTGCCGGGCCACCGCGCCTTCTTGTAGCTCTTTTACAGGCGGTGGCCCGGTCTTCTGTCGCCGCCGTCACCGCCGCCGCCTTCCGTTCTTCTGTCGCCGCCTTCCGTTCTTGTTCTTCTTCTTGTTCTTCTTCTTCTTCTCCAGGAGATGTTGACGCGTCGCTCTCTCTGGCCGGAATGCCAGAGCCGCGCTGTGCGGTCACTTATATAGTGACAATGGGGCGGTGTCACATGGTATATGTCACATGGGTTGGTCACATGGTGACCCCGCCCCCTTACGATGTCATAGTCCCCATGTGACATCAACCCATGTGACCAACCCATGTGACATATACCATGTGACACCGCCCCATTGTCACTATATAAGTGACCGCACAGCGCGGCTCTGGCATTCCGGCCGGAGAGAGCGACGTGTCAACATCTCCTGGGGAAGAAGAAGAAGAACAAGAAGAAGAACAAGAAGAAGAACAAGAACGGAAGGCGGCGACAGCGACAGCGGCGACAGAAGACCGGGCCACCGCCTGTAAAAGAGCTACAAGAAGGCGCGGTGGCCCGGCAGAAGAACCGAAGGCGGCGACAGAAGAACGGAAGGCAGCGGCGACAGAAGACCGGGCCACCGCCTGTAAAAGAGCTACAAGAAGGCGCGGTGGCCCGGCAGAAGAACCGAAGAGGGGGACAAGACCCCCGAAGTCGGGAGAAGAGGCCGGCGGCGGGGAGGAAGAAAGCCGGACTCCTCCGCTAGTAAAAGAGCTACACGAAGATAGCGGAGGAGTCCGGCGAGAAGACCCCCGAAGACGGAAGACCCCCGGAGCTGTGCAATAAAATATTTTTTCTCTGTGTTGTGTTTTTTTTTGTACTTTATTTTACAGGTGAATGGGTAGGGGTACATTGTACCCCATACTCATTCACATAGGGTGGGGGGCCGGTATCCGGGGGCCCCCTTCTTAAAGGGGGCTCCCGGATTCCGATAAGCCCCCCGCCCGCAGACCCCGACAACCAACGGCCAGGGTTGTCGGGAAGAGGCCCTTGTCCTCATCAACATGGGGACAAGGTGCTTTGGGGTGGGGGGCCGCGCGGCCCCCCCTTCCCCAAGGCACCCCCCATGTTGAGGGCACGAGGCCTGGTACGGCTCAGGAGGGGGGGCGCGCTCGCTCGCCCCCCTTTCCTGGCCGGCCGGGTAGCGTGCTCGGACAAGGGTCTGTTGTGGACTTTGGGGGAACCCCCACGCCGATTTTTTTCGGCGTTGGGGTTCCCCTTTAAGCCAATTCCAGGCGGCGGAGCCCGCAACGTCTCCCTCGCGGGCCCCGCCTACCTGTACACGCGCTCGAAATGGGCGGATTTGCCTCCGCCTTACGTGGGCGAGTCCATTCATTTCAAAAGTTGAGCGAACTGTTTGGCAAACAGTTCGCTGAAACAGTCCGCTCGTGTGTGGGCAAGTCCGCTCATGCAAATTTTGAGCGGACTGTTTGCCGAAACTGTTTGACAAACAAAGTTGGGCAAACAGTCCGCCCGTGTGTACGCGGCCTAAAGGGAAATACACACATAAAGGGAAATACGCGCATAAAGGGAAATACGCGCATAAAGGGCGCATAAAGGGAAATGCGCGCATGAAGGGAAATACGCGCATAAAGGGAAATACACGCATAAAGGGAAATACGCGCATAAAGGGAAATACGCGCATAAAGGGAAATACACGCATAAAGGGAAATACACACATAAAGGGAAATACGCGCATAAAGGGAAATACGCGCATAAAGGGCGCATAAAGGGAAATGCGCGCATAAAGGGAAATACGCGCATAAAGGGAAATACACGCATAAAGGGAAATACACACATAAAGGGAAATACGCGCATAAAGGGAAATACACGCATAAAGGGCGCATAAAGGGAAATGCGCGCATAAAGGGAAATGCACGCATAAAGGGAAATACGCGCATAAAGGGAAATACACGCATAAAGGGATTGTAGTTGCGTTGAGCCAGTCTTGGGATTCAGACACCCCTGCCAGATAGCATAGACAGGCCCTTAACACACCCCTAGCCTGTGACTGCTTAAATCGGAGGTCCGCCATTTTTTTTTTCAAAGTCAGCAGCTACAATACTTCAGCTGCTGTAAAATATGGACACTTACCTGCCCGTGAAGTCGGCACCCAAAGCCGACCTGTCCCTCAGCTGTCGGGTGCCGCCGCCGCCATCCTCGGTAAGGCAATCAGGAAGTGAAGCCTTGCAACTTCTCTTCCTGGTTCCCTCGCGCCGCCGCTATCCCACTGGTCCCTGCTGTTTTTTGGGACCCGTGTGTCTCCCAGAATACAGCGGGGGGAGGGGGTAAGTGGCGTAGATTCCCGCGGGTATCTACGCCCAGAAGTGGGAGGAACATACTTGTATTAGACAGGTATCTACTCCCCCCTGAAAGGTGCTAAATGTGACACCGGGGGGACCGGAAAAGCGTAAGTTAAATTTTTTGGGTGGAAATCCGCTTTAACTGCTTGCCGACCAGCGCATGGCAATGTACGTCGGCACAATGGCACGGCTGGGCAAATGGGCGTATCTGTACGTCCCCTTTAAGTCCCCTTTAAGATGCAGCTCAGTGGGCACGCACGTGCCCGGCGTGTACTCCGTGAGCGTGCCAGCAGACTCGATGTCCGCCGGGGGCCCGCAATCGTGACACGGAGCGGCAGATCGGGGAGGTGTCTATGTAAACAAGGCATTTTCCTGTTCTGCCTAGCAACATGACAGATCTACTGTTCCCTGTCAACGGGAGCAGTGGTCTCTGTCATGTTGTAGTGATCCCATCCCCCCCACAGTTAGAATCACTCCCTAGGACACACTTAACCCCTTTATCGCCCCCCTAGTGTTTAACCCCTTCCCTGCCAGTGCCATTTACACAGGAATCACTGCATTTGTATAGCAGTGATTGCTGTATAAATGTGAATGGTCGCAAAATAGTGTCAAAAGTGCTTGATGTGTCCGCCGCAATGTCGCAGTCACAATAAAAATCGCAGATCGCCGCCATTGCTAATAAAAAACAAAAAATTATAATAAAAATGCCATAAAACTATCCCCTATTTTGTAGACGCTATAAGACCCCTTTCACACTGGGGCTTTTTTCAAGCGTTTTAGCGTTAAAAAAAAGCGCCTGTAAAACGCTTGAAAGAAGCTTCATCTGCAATCCCAATGTGAAAGCCCAAGTGCTTCAAGAGCCCTTTCACACTGCCAGCGCTCGAAGTGGCCAAATTAAGGGTTAAAAGCGCCCACAAAGCCAAAATCGCTTTGCAAGCGTTTCCCATTGATTTCAATTGGAAGGGGCGCTTTAGGAGCGGTGTATTCACGGCTCCTAAAGCGCTGCAAAGAAGCTGCTTGCAGGTCTTCTTTTTTTTTTTTTTGATGCCCCGCCAGCGCAGCGCCTCAGTGTGAAAGCACTCGGGCTTTCACATTGGGATTGCAGATGAGGCTTCTTTCAGGCGCTTTTTTTTTTTTTAATGCTAAAGCGCCTGAAAAACGCCCCAGTGTGAAAGGGGTCTAACTTTTGCGCAAACCAAATTCATACTTATTGCGATTTTTTTATTTATTTATTTTTACCAAAAATATGTAGAAGAATACGTATCAGCCTAAACTGAGGAAAAAAAAAAAATGTTTTTTTAATATATTTTTTGGGGATATTTATTATAGCAAAAAAGTAAAAAATATTGCTTTTTTCTCAAAATTGCCGCTCTTTGTTTGCTTATAGCGCAAAAAATAAAAAACCGCAGTGGCGATCGAATACCACCAAAAGAAAGCTCTATTTGTAGGGGGGAAAAAAACGACATCAATTTTATTTGGGCACAGCGTCGCACGACCGCGCAATTGTCAGTTAAAGTGGTGTTGCACAGAAAAAAAAATCATTAAAATTCCTAAAAAAAAAATAAAAAAAAATAAAAAAATGTGGATTTTTTTTTAACTCACCTCTAAATGGCTGTTGCTAGGGGGCCCCTCGTAGTCTGCCTCCTTCAGTGCCTGGGCTGGTGACATCACTTCCCCTCGGCGCCGGAAGAGCTCAGCTCCGCCCCCTCCCCCCTGTCAGTCATCTGGGACGCGTGACAGGTCCCAGGTGATTGCACGGCCAATCACGGCATGCGCAGTGGGTGCCCGGCTGCCCACAGTTGCAATGACGGTGCCGCCGAGCGGAGGGGGGGGGGGGGGGGGCGGGGGATGAGACGAGCGGGGCTTCGATCCCCCGCATCGCCGGACCCCTGGGACAGGTAAGTGTCCGATTATTAAAAATCAGCAGCCGCAGTATTTGTAGCTGCTGACTTTTAATTTTTAAAGTAAGGCAAAGAATGGCCTGGTCATGAAGGGGGGGGGGGGGTAAACCTTCCGGAGCTGAAGTGGTTAAAGTATAACCTAACTTTCACTTCCTGCTGTGGCTACGGGAACAGGAAGTGAAGGGAAATCTCCCAAAAAGAACAAAGAGGGCAAAAGAAGAAAAGCTGACGTGACGTGGGATGGGGTGGTGGGGGGGGTGGGAAGGGGGGCACTCGATCCCAAAAAAAAAGTTTTGCTTTTAGTTGTACTTTTATAGAGGGCGGTGCGGGAAATGTGCGTCTTTGGCTCTGCCGCTTCCACAGCTGTTATGAAAGGTTTCCCGAGCGATAGGAAAAGCCTTTCTTGGCAGTGAAGGGTTGCAGATCACAGGACTATTGTGAACCGGCTTTTTTCTGTAACCGGAGTAACTAAACACAACAAAGAGCGCTAAATCCGGGGCCGGCGTGGAATGCCATCGCCTTGGAATTTCCTACCGCATTGTACAAACAGGGATCTGCCCCCAAGCCCCCCCCCCCCACCATCAGCCTTAAAGTGTACGGAAACCCCTGAAAGGTGGCCAACCGTACACAGAGCAAATTGGGATCCTGCTGGCTACAGTCCGGCCCTCCTACAGTCCAGCGCCCAGCCCGGCCCTCCTACAGTCCAGCGCCCAGCCCGGCCCTCCTACAGTCCAGCGCCCAGTCCGGCCCTCCTACAGTCCAGCGCCCAGTCCGGCCCTCCTACAGTCCAGCGCCCAGTCCGGCCCTCCTACAGTCCAGCGCCCAGTCCGGCCCTCCTACAGTCCAGCGCCCAGCCCGACCCTCCTACAGTCCAGCGCCCAGCCCGGCCCTCCTACAGTCCAGCGCCCAGCCCGGCCCTCCTACAGTCCAGCGCCCAGTCCGGCCCTCCTACAGTCCAGCGCCCAGTCCGGCCCTCCTACAGTCCAGCGCCCAGTCCGGCCCTCCTACAGTCCAGCGCCCAGTCCGGCCCTCCTACAGTCCAGCGCCCAGCCCGACCCTCCTACAGTCCAGCGCCCAGCCCGGCCCTCCTACAGTCCAGCGCCCAGTCCGGCCCTCCTACAGTCCAGCGCCCAGTCCGGCCCTCCTACAGTCCAGCGCCCAGTCCGGCCCTCCTACAGTCCAGCGCCCAGTCCGGCCCTCCTACAGTCCAGCGCCCAATCCGGCCCTCCTGCAGTCCAGCGCCCAGTCTGGCCCTCCTGCAGTCCAGCGCCCAGTCCGGCCCTCCTACAGTCCAGCGCCCAGTCCGGCCCTCCTACAGTCCAACGCCCAGTCCGGCCCTCCTACAGTCCAGCGCCCAGTCCGGCCCTCCTACAGTCCAGCGCCCAGTCCGGCCCTCCTACAGTCCAGCGCCCAGTCCGGCCCTCCTACAGTCCAGCGCCCAGTCCGGCCCTCCTACAGTCCAGCGCCCAGCCCGGCCCTCCTACAGTCCAGCGCCCAGCCCGGCCCTCCTACAGTCCAGCGCCCAGCCCGGCCCTCCTACAGTCCAGCGCCCAGCCCGGCCCTCCTACAGTCCAGCGCCCAGTCCGGCCCTCCTACAGTCCAGCGCCCAGCCCGGCCCTCCTACAGTCCAGCGCCCAGCCCAGCCCTCCTACAGTCCAGCGCCCAGCCCGGCCCTCCTACAGTCCAGCGCCCAGTCTGGCCCTCCTATAGTCCAGAGCCCAGTCTGGCCCTCCTACAGTCCAGCGCCCAGTCTGGCCCTCCTATAGTCCAGAGCCCAGTCTGGCCCTCCTACAGTCCAGAGCCCAGTCTGGCCCTCCTACAGTCCAGCTCCCAGCCCGGCCCTCCTACAGTCCAGCGCCCAGCCCGGCCCTCCTACAGTCCAGCTCCCAGCCCGGCCCTCCTACAGTCCAGCTCCCAGCCCGGCCCTCCTACAGTCCAGCGCCCAGCCCGGCCCTCCTACAGTCCGGCCCTCCTACAGTCCAGCGCCCAGTCCGGCCCTCCTACAGTCCAGTGGATCGACCATCGATAGGAACGTCGTACGATGCAACAACAATGGAGCTTCACCAAAACTGCACAGTGCAAAATCTGGCGCAGCTGTGCATGGCAGCCAATCAGCATTCAGGTATTTATTTATTTTTTTGGCAAAGCTTAACTGAACAATCCGAAGTTAGAAGCCGATTGGCTACCATCACGCACGGCTGCACCAGGTTCTTCAGTTTGAGCAAATCAACCCCAATCAAAAGTATCGTTCCCACATTTTGAAAACATTGACCAAAAGTACGATCTATATATAATGTAAAGGATCTATTCAAATTCATTCTATTTCCTATCATTTTATTGGTCCGATTACAATCAGTTCACCAACGCACCTATACCCTATATTACCAAAAGTATTGGGACACCTGCCTTTACACACACATGAACTTTAATGGCCTCCCAGTCTTAGTCCGTAGGGTTCAATATTGAGTTGGCTCCGCCCCTTGCAGCTATAACAGCTTCACCTCTTCTGGGAAGGCCGTCCACAAGGTTTAGGAGGGTGTCTATGGGGATGTTTGACCGTTCTTGCAGAAGAGCATTTGTGAGGTCGGGCACTGATGTTGGACGAGAAGGCCTGGCTCGCAGTCTCTACTCTAATTCATCCCAAAGGTGTTCTATCAGGTTGAAGTCTGGACTCTGTGCAGGCCAGTCAAGTTCCTCCACCCCAAACTCGCTCATCCATGTCTTTATGGACCTTGCTTTGTGGACTGGTCCACATCATTTGGTGGAGGGGGGGATTATGGTGGGGGGTTGTTTTTCAGGGGTTTGGCTTGGCCCCTTAGTTCCAGTGAAGGGAAATCTTAAGGCATCAGCATACCAAGACATTTTGGACAATTTCATGCTCCCAACTTTGTGGGAACAGTTTGGGGACGGCCCCTTTCTGTTCCAACATGACTGCGCACCAGTGCACAAAGCAAGGTCCATAAAGACATGGATGAGCGAGTTTGGGGTGGAGGAACTTGACTGGCCAGCACAGAGTCCTGACCTCAACCTGATAGAACACCTTTGGGATGAATTTGAGCCGAGACTGCAAGCCAGGCCTTCTCATCCAACATCAGTACCTGACCTCACAAATGTGCTTCTGGAAGAATGGTCAAACATTCCCATAGACACACTCCTAAACCGTGTGGACAGTCAGGACTCTGTACAGGCTAATCAACTTCCTCCACCCCAAACTCGCTCATCCATGTCTTTATGGTCCTTGCTTTGTACACTGGTGCGCAGTCATGTTGAACTTTAGGAGGGTCAGACTGGGCATTGGAGTTTAGGGGGGCCGGACTGGGCATTGGACTGTAGGAGGGCCAGACTGGGCATTGGATTGTAGGAGGGCCAGACTGGGCATTGGACTGTAGGAGGGCCAGACTGGGCATTCGAATGTCGGAGGGCCAGACTGGGCATTCGAATGTCGGAGGGTCGGACTGGGCATTCGAATGTCGGAGGGTCGGACTGGGCATTCGAATGTCGGAGGGTCGGACTGGGCATTCGAATGTCGGAGGGCCGGACTGGGCATTCGAATGCCGGAGGGTCGGACTGGGCATTGGACTGTAGGAGGGCTGGACTGAGCATTGGACTCTAGGGGGGCCAGACTGGGCATTGGACTTGAAGAGGGCCGGACTGGGCACTGGACTTTAGGAGGGCCGGACTGGGCACTGGACTTTAGGAGGGCCGGACTGGGCACTGGACTTTAGGAGGGCCGGACTGGGCACTGGACAATAGGAGGGCCGGACTGTAGCCAGCAGGAGTAGAAAATGACCCAATCTTAGTAGGAGTAACAATGTCTCAGGCTTGGTTGTCAGCGGGAGGAAAACATTTATACAGCACCTGTGGTCAGCAGGAGAAGGCAAATGGTCAAAATCAAGAGTGCCGGGTATGTAGAATGTGAATGTTTATTCTGCCTTCTCCCCCGCCCCTAGGCACCACCTGTTGTCTCTGGGGATAGCTGTGGATATCCTGGGCTGCACCGGAGCGGTGACCGAGAGAGCGCACACCCTGCACCGTATTATCCATCTAGCCATGGAGTTGAAGGACTTTGCTGGAGATCTTTTTGGCTTTTCTGCTGTTATGAAGGCCCTGACAATGCCCCAGGTAAGGACCAGGCTCACATGTTGGGAACCCCATTTGTGTTTAAGGGAGAGGGGATGCTGGGAACATAATTTTAGGGGGAAAAGGATGCTGGGAACATCATTTTAAGGGGACAGGGGACCTTGGGAACCCAATTTTTAAGGGCGAAGGAATGCTGGGGACACACTTTTAGGGGTAGAGGCATGCTGGGAACATAATTTTATAGACACGGGGGCGCTAGGAAAAATATTTTAAGAGGAAGGTGATGCTAGGAACACAGAGGGTTTAAGGGAGAGGGTATGCTGGGACAGGGCCGTAAATAAAGGGGTACCACCAGTCCTGTACGGGGCCCGGGCCGGCAGGGGTGCCCAGGCAGCAGAGTGAATCAGATGTGGGCAGGGAGGGTGATCGGTGCAGCAGGGGGGCACTTACTGGAACCAATCCCCTGTATGGCTCTCTGCCGCAGCTGAAAGCGTGCTTCTCCTCCTCTACCTCATGTTGGCTTTCAGCTGCTGCAGAGAGAGCCATACAGGAGATCGGCTCTAGTGATTGCCACCCACACTGGTCACTTTTCCTTGTGCACCATACATTTCTCCCTGCTGCCTAGGCCCCCCCTGTGTGCTCCCCCTACCTCCGCAGTGCTGCTGCCTTCCCTCCTCTTATTCCCATCAGCACCTGCAAGCACACAACAGGATCCTTCAGGATTGAGAGTGGGGGAAGGGTTAGGTAAATATGTCATTTACCAGCCCCTTCCTTTCCTAAATTAACATAATGAATGAGCTGTACCGATCACTCACTGTGTTCATTCATAACTGAAGAATCGTCTGTATGGGGCCGCCGTGTCATGTTGTCTGTATGGGGCCCTGTGTCAGGTGGTCTGTATGGGGCCCTGTGTCAGGTGGTCTGTATGGGGTCCCGTGTCAAGTTGTCTGTATGGGGCCCCGTGTCATGTTGTCTGTATGGGGCCCCGTGCCAGGTTGTCTGTATGGGGCCCTGTGTCAGGTTGTTTGTATGGAGCCCCATGTAAGGATGTCTGTATGGGGCCCCGTGTCAGGTTGTCTGTATGGGGCCCCGTGTCAGGTTGTCTGTATGAAGCCTCGAGTCATGTTGTCTGTATGGGGCCCCCGAGTCATGTTGTCTGTATGGGGCCCCGAGTCATGTTGTCTGTATGAAGCTCCGAGTCATGTTGTCTGTAAAGGGCCCCAAGTCATGTTGTCTGTATAGGGCCCCGTGTCAGGTCGTCTGTATGGGGCACCGTGTCAGGTCGTCTGTATGGGGCACCGTGTCAGGTCGTCTGTATGGGGCACCGTGTCAGGTGGTCTGTATGGGGCACCGTGTCAGGTGGTCTGTATGGGGCCCCGTGTCAGGTTGTCTGTATGGGGCCCCGTGTCAGGTTGTCTGTATGGGGCACTGTGTCAGGTCGTCTGTATGGGGCACTGTGTCAGGTCGTCTGTATGAGGCCCCATGTCAGGTCGTCTGTATGGGGCCCGTGTCATGTTGTCTGTATGGGGCACCGTGTCAGGTCGTCTGTATGGGGCCCTGTGTCAGGTCATCTGTATGGGGCCCCGTGTCAGGTCGTCTGTATGGGGCCCCGTGTCAGGTCGTCTGTATGGGGCCCCGTGTCAGGTCGTCTGTATGGGGCCCCGTGTCAGGTCGTCTGTATGGGGCCCCGTGTCAGGTCGTCTGTATGGGGCCCCGTGTCAGGTCGTCTGTATGGGGCCCCGTGTCAGGTCGTCTGTATGGGGCCCCGTGTCAGGTCATCTGTATGGGGCCCCGTGTCAGGTCGTCTGTATGGGGCCCTGTGTCATGTTGTCTGTATGGGGCCCCCGTGGTTTCTAACAACATCCCTGTGCTGGAACACCCATTTAGGGGGTGAGGGGATGTTGGAAACACAATTTGTAAGAGACAGGGTGTACTGGGAACACAGTTTTATGACAGGAGAATATTAAAATAGGATATAATCTATTCACAGAGTTTCCAATTCATCCATACATGCCAAGTAGGGATGAGCTTTGAGTTCGAGTCAAACATTGCCTATTCAGTGAACAATTTGGGCTGTTCGCGGCAAATTCGAAAAGCCAGAACACCCTATACAAGTCTATGGGAGAAATCTAAAGTGCTAATTTTAAAGACTAATATGCAAGTTACTGTCCTAAAGTGTTTGGGGACCCGGGTCCTGCCCCAGGGGACATGGATCAATGCAAAAAAAAGTTTTAAAAACTGAAGTTTTTTCAGGAGCAGTGATTTTAATAATGATTAAAGTGAAACAATGAAAGTGAAATATTCCTTTAAATGTCATAACTGGGGGGTGTCTATAGTATGCCTGTGAAGGGGCGCATGTTTCCCGTGCTTAGAACTGTCCCTGCACAAAGTGTCATTTCGCAAGGAAAAAAAGTCTTTTAAAATCACTTTCCATTGTCGGCTCCCCGTAATACAGAGAACACTCAATGAATGTTCTTTGTATTTGCCGACAATTCATTCATTGATAAAAAATTTTTTTAAAAAAATTCAAAAAAGAGTGGGGGTACTCCTAAATTCAATTACCAGGCCCTTTAGGTCTGGTATGGATATTAAGGAGAACCCCGCATCAAATTTAAAAGAAAATTGACGTGGGGGTCCCCCTAAAAATCCATACCAAAAATTTGACACGGGGTTCCCCTTAATATCCATACCAGACCTGAAGGGCCTGGTAATTGAATTTAGGGGAACCCCCACGCTTTTTTTTTTTTTAATCAATGAATGAATTGTCGGCAAATACAGAGAACACTCATTGAGTGTTCTCTGTATTACGGGAGCCGACAATGCAAAGTGATTTTAAAAGACTTTTTTTCCTTGGGAAATGACACTTTGTGCAGGGACAGTTCTAAGCACCAGAAACATGCGCCCCTTCACAGGCATACTATAGACACCCCCCAGGTACGACATTTAAAGGAATATTACACTTTTATTGTTTCACTTTAATCATTATTAAAATCACTGCTCCTGAAAAAACTTCCGTTTTTAAAACTTTTTTTTGCATTGATCCATGTCCCCTGGGGCAGGACCCGGGTCCCCAAACACTTTTTAGGACAATAACTTGCATATTAGCCTTTAAAATTAGCACTTTAGATTTTGAACGTTCGAGTCCCATAGACTTCAATGGGGTTCTAAAGCTCACAGGAAGTTTAGGTCTGTTCGCAGGTTCTGGTGCGAACCGAACAGGGGGGTGTTCGGCTCATCCTTAATTCCAAGTTTCTGGGGTAGTAAAAAGGAACAATATTTTTGGCCGGGCATTTAGCTGTTTAAGGCAAGAATGGGCTTCTTGTGCTTATCTACCAATCAGAAGCAATCTCTGAGACAGCTACATTTTTTTTTTATTCCAGGTTGCCCGCCTGGAACAAACATGGCAATCGCTCCGGCAAACGCACACCGACAGCGCCATCGCCTTCCACAAACAGCTGAAACCGGCTTTACGGGAAATGGAGGAATGTAAGTTATTCTTCTCCTGCCACGTAAACTTTAGAATTGTCCTCATGCCCTCGGTGACCTTCACCACCAATGCCACCCACCTTCCTCATCAATCCCAGAGCACGATCAATACTTTATTTATTACCTGTGTTGCTTTTGTGTGAAAAGTACACGGAATGCAAACATTCCATAGACAGCTGTACATAACTCAGCAGCTATATATCAACTTTCTCTATGAGAGCCACTTAGGAAATAAATACCAACAAAGATCACGTGGAAGTTTATTTCCCTACTTTAAAAGGACAGATTTGTCATAGAGGAAGAGTTATGGTGCCCATGGGCAACTGAATGTTCATTATCAACCAGGATTCCATGGGGGTTCTCCAAAGATTGCCAAGGGTTTCTTGAGCTCTGGAGGATTGGCTTTCCATCTGATGGTTCTTCATCATTCAAGGGGTATCACTCATGTGATACCTGGATCTTTCAGCCGGTTCGGCGATACCCACAAGGTTGGATTCACTTAGGTACTTCAGCCTTACCAGGCTCTCACTAAGAAGCCAACCCGTATGTGGCCTTCTTCTGAAGAGTCCTCCCCTGGATAGCTATAAAGTTGCTGGTCCTTTCCACAACCGGAGACGGCACCGGACCACCTCTGAATCCTTTCCTTAGTTTCCTTGCCTTGGGCTAGCCAACCCCCGAGACATAAAGTCGGGTGGATCCGCACCCCAGGCCATAGCCTTCCTAGGGGGGGGGGCTGGTCAGGAGGAACAGGACCATGGAAGTCAGTACATACTTCTGGACCGGAACCTCGAACCACGTGACATCCACATCTTATGTACCCTCTCCCAGAAAGCACAGCAAGAGTGACCCTCCCACTGGGCTGGCTCCGAGAGAAAGTAACCTTAAAGCACCCAACCAGACTGTTTCCATGCCTGCCAGAAGAGACAGCGCCCCCCCATGGCCAGGCTGAACACCCTATAGTCCAGTCAGACTGATGCTGAGGTCAAAATTTGGAATAATTATACCCAAACCAAACTGCAGTTCAGGGGTAACATTAACTTTAACCACTTCAATACCGGGGGGCACTTAAACACCTTCCTGCCCAGACCAATTTTGAGCTTTCAGCGCTGTCGCACTTTGAATGACAATTGCGCGGTCATGCTACACTGTACCCAAATGAAATTTTTATCATTTTTTCCCCACAAATAGAGCTTTCTTTTGGTGGTATTTGATCACCTCTACGGTTTTTATTTTTTGCGCTACAAATAAAAAAATACCGGAAATTTTGAAAAAAAAAAAATGTTTTTTTTTTGTTTCAGTTTCAAAACTTTGTAAATAAGTACATTTTCTCCTTCACTGATGGGCACTGATGGGGCTACACTGATGGGCACTGATAAGGCGGCACTGATGGGCACCAATGTGGCACCAATGAAGTGGCACGGATGGGCGGCACGGATGGGCGACACGGACGGACACTGATAGGTGGCACAAATTGGCACTGATAGCTGGCATGGATGGGCGGCACGGATGGGCGGCACAGATGGGCATGGATAGGCGGCACAGATGGGCATGGATAGGCGGCACAGATGGGCATGGATGGGCACTGATAGGCGGCACAGGTGGGCACTGATAGGCGGCACAGGTGGGCACTGATAGGTGGCACAGGTGGGCACTCATAGGCGGCACAGGTGGGCACTCATAGGCGGCATTGGTGTTATACTATAGTAATGGATGCCAATCAGTGCCAAACAATAATGCATGCCAATCAGTGATGCCCATTGTGGGCACTGATTGGCATCCATTATGGGCACTGATTGGCACCCATTGTGCTGACTGGCGTCCCTGGTGGTCTAGGGAGGATTACCTTTTCCCTGGTGGTCTGGTGGCGTCCCTGGTGGTCCAGTGTGGGCATCCTCGGGGGGGCTGTGCTGATAATCGATCAGCACAGACCCCCCCTGTCAGAAGAGCAGCCGATCGGCTCTCCTCTACTCGTGTCTGACAGACGCAAGGGAGGGAAAGCCGATCACCGGCTCTTCCCATTTACACTGTGATCAGCCGTGATTGGACACGGCTGATCACGTGGTAAAGAGTCTCCGTCTGAGACTCTTTACCGAGATCGTAGTTGCCGGGTGTCAGACTGACACCCGCAACAACGATCACCGCGATGCGCGCCCCCGGGGGCGCGCAGCGGCTCATAATCCTGATCACGTCATGTGACGTCCGGTCAGGATTATGAAACCACTTTGCCGCCGTCAATTGCCTATAGGGCGGGCGGCAAGTGGTTAAAAACATATAGCGCCTGCTCTTCAGGAGCCGGCGCTACATATATACACACCGGAGTATATATATAATATATATAAATGGCAGCAGAGAATACAATCCACCTTTGTACTGCCACAAGCATGATGGGGTGCCAAGTAACAGACGATCCTCTCATCATCAAGTGAAAGAATCCTCTGTTTTCGGTCGCTCTTTCATACTTCCTCAAGTTGCTTATGAGCATACGGCGGGCAGGAAAGGGTTAACATTTGCGCAATATTTGTCAGCTACCATTCCTGTACCTGCCGTAACGTTTTCTTGCATGGTCGGTCTAAAATGAAAGGCATGTCTGTATAATTCTCAACCCACAGCTGGAAGCCCTTCTCCATCCAATCTGGTAGAAGAAGGCCTAAGCCCCGGTCCACACTGAGCTGCGGGAATGAAGCCGTCTCACTCCCGCGCGTCCGTCCCGATTTCGGGCGCCATTTCAGAGACATCTGTGCGGATTTCGCAGCCCGAAATCGCAAAAAGGAACACAGCAATGATTTTTTTAAATCCGTGCGTCACTGCGAATGCAGCTGCGCACCGATTAGGACAGTGCGATTGCTGGTGCAACGTCATATTCGGCGACCCATCGCATTTTGCTACGGAAGTGACGTTCCGTCGCCGCCATCTTGCTACACCCCACACTTGTAAGGATGCACTGAGAAGGGGGAAAGCGGACATGTTGTTACACCCACCGGAGTTCCGCGTTTTACACGTATTTATAACAGTAAAGTATATAGTGAAATGATTTGTAACTCTGTGTGACTACTTAAGATGTTGCATTTTTAAAAGCAGAGGCATCCCCGCTCATCTCACAGGTTTACGAATCCCACAGAAGTTCGCTGCTTTTCAAATTCAACAGCTAAGCAGTCAGACGGAGTTCTAAGTCCTGTATTATAAATAAGTGTAAAATGCAAAACAGCGGTGGGTGTAACAACATGTCCGCTTTCCCCCTTCTCAGTGTATCCTTACCGTGGACGAGTGTGGGGTGTAGCAAGATGGCGGCAACTAAAAGTCACTTCCGTAGCAAACTGCGATGGATCGCCGAATATGTCGTTACACCGGCAATTTGACATGTCAAATCGTACCAGTGTGGACCAGGGCTCAATGTACACTATATTACCAAAGTATTGGGACACCCGCCCTTACACACACATGAAGTTTAATGACATCCCAGTCTTAGTCCGGAGGGTGCAATATTGAGTTGGCTCCGTCTTTGCAGCTATAACAGCTTCACCTCTTCTGGGAAGGCCGTCCACAAGGTTTAGGAGTGTGTTTATGGGGATGTTTGACCGTTCTAGAATTTGTGAGGTCAGACACCATGGATGAGCGAGTTTGGGGTGGAGGAACTTGACTGGCCTGCACAAAGTCCTGACTTCAATCCGATAGAATACCTTAGAAATAAATTAGAGCGGAGAATACAAGCCAGGCCTTCTCGTCCAACATCAGTGTCTGACCTCACAAATGCTCTTCTGGAAGAATGGTCAAACATTCCCATAGACACCCTCCTAAACCTTGTGGACGGCCTTCCCCAGAAGAGGTGAAGCTGTTATAGCTGCAAAGGGCGGGGGTTTAAACATCTCCATACTCTGTAAACAGAAAATGTTTTTTTTTCCGATGCCATTTCAGGTTTTCAATAGAAGACAATTTTCTTGTGTCCCCCTTACCAGGCCTGTCATTGCCATCATTAACCAATATAGTGGTGCCATACATCCTGCCCATTCTCAAGGCCTTGGAAGGAGAAGATGACTGGGGTGGCCCAGTGGAGGAGAGCTGCGGGCGGCTCCTGCGGGTACTGCAAGCAGCGCGGACATACGTCGCTAATGAGAAGATTTACCGAAACAATGCAGAGAACAAACTAGCAGGTGAGAATATGACCGGCTGATTGGTAGATGACAAAGAGAAGAACAGCGTTCCAGAAATGGTGACGTCACAGGGACACTCTATAGCAAATGTGTCAAACACAAGACCCACGGGCCCAACCCCGTCCGCCAGGCCATTTCATGTGACCCTCGCACCTCTCTGGCCACACCCCCCGCATCTCCGAGGTGTGGGGGCACTGGTGTATGCAGTAATGTATGTGGCCAGAGGTGCGGGGGTGCTGGTGTATGCAGTAATGTATGTGGCCAGAGGTGCGGGGGCGCTGGTGTATGCAGTAATGTATGTGGCCAGAGGTGCGGGGGTATTGGTGCATGCAGTACTGTATGTGGCCAGAGGTGTGGGGGCTCTGGTGCATGCAGTACTGTATGTGGCCAGAGGTGCGGGGGCGCTGGTGTATGCAGTACTGTATGTGGCCAGAGGTGCGGGGGCTCTGGTGCATGCAGCACTGTATGTGGCCAGAGGTGCGGGGGTGCTGGTGTATGCAGTAATGTATGTGGCCAGAGGTGCGGGGGCGCTGGTGTATGCAGTAATGTATGTGGTCAGAGGTGCGGAGGCACTGGTGCATGCAGTACTGTATGTGGCCAGAGGTGTGGGGGCTCTGGTGCATGCAGTACTGTATGTGGCCAGAGGTGCGGGGGTGCTGGTGTATGCAGTACTGTATGTGGCCAGAGGTGCGGGGCGCTGGTGTATGCAGTACTGTATGTGGCCAGAGGTGCGGGGGCACTGGTGTATGCAGTAATGTATGTGGCCAGAGGTGCGGAGCGCTGGTGTATGCAGTAATGTATGTGGTCAGAGGTGCGGGGGCACTGGTGTATGCAGTAATGTATGTGGCCAGAGGTGCGGAGCGCTGGTGTATGCAGTACTGTATGTGGCCAGAGGTGCGGGGGCTCTGGTGTATGCAGTACTGTATGTGGCCAGAGGTGCGGGGGCGCTGGTGTATGCAGTAATGTATGTGGCCAGAGGTGCGGGGCTCTGGTGCATGCAGTACTGTATGTGGCCAGAGGTGCGGGGGCTCTGGTGCATGCAGTACTGTATGTGGCCAGAGGTGCGGGGGCGCTGGTGTGTGCAGTACTGTATGTGGCCAGAGGTGCGGGGGCTCTGGTGCATGCAGTACTGTATGTGGCCAGAGGTGCGGGGGCGCTGGTGTATGTAGTACTGTATGTGCCAGAGGTGCGGGGGCACTGGTGCATGCAGTACTGTATGTGGCCAGAGGTGCGGGGGCTCTGGTGCATGCAGTAGTGTATGTGGCCAGAGGTGCGGGGGTGCTGGTGTATGCAGTAATGTATGTGGCCAGAGGTGCGGGGGCGCTGGTGTATGCAGTAATGTATGTGGCCAGAGGTGCGGGGGTACTGGTGCATGCAGTACTGTATGTGGCCAGAGGTGTGGGGGCTCTGGTGCATGCAGTACTGTATGTGGCCAGTGGTGCGGGGGCGCTGGTGTATGCAGTACTGTATGTGGCCAGAGGTGCGGGGGCTCTGGTGCATGCAGTACTGTATGTGGCCAGAGGTGCGGGGGCTCTGGTGCATGCAGTAGTGTATGTGGCCAGAGGTGCGGGGGCTCTGGTGCATGCAGTAGTGTATGTGGCCAGAGGTGCGGGGGGCTCTGGTGCATGCAGTAGTGTATGTGGCCAGAGGTGCGGGGGCTCTGGTGCATGCAGTACTGTATGTGGCCAGAGGTGGGGGGGTGCTGGTGTATGCAGTACTGTATGTGGCCAGAGGTGCGGGGGCTCTGGTGCATGCAGTACTGTATGTGGCCAGAGGTGCAGGGGCACTGGTGTATGCAGTAATGTATGTGGCCAGAGGTGCGGGGGCTCTGGTGTATGGGGGCTCTGGTGCATGCAGTACTGTATGTGGCCAGAGGTGCGGGGGCTCTGGTGTATGCAGTACTGTATGTGGCCAGAGGTGCGGGGCGTGCTGGTGTATGCAGTACTGTATGTGGCCAGAGGTGTGGGGGCGCTAGTTTGGGCATTGAGGCCCCAAATCTGTATCTGGGTTCTTCAGGTCACAGAGTCTGCATGTTTCGGGGAGAGTCCGAAGTAAGACTACTTCAAAGATCCCCCAAACACCTCCCAAAAAATAGAGCCCCCTCAAAAGCCAGGGCCCATAATCAGTAGGCAAAAGGCTAGCCGGCAGTCCCCTGTCCCGGTGTGAGACATCAGGGGTTTGTTTAGACCCCTGATATATCACCAAAAGCCCCCCAAACGGGGCTCCTTGTAAAAAAAAATATATATATTGTAAAAAAAAGCCCCTGTCCTGGGTGGGCCGGCCACAACCCCTTTAACCACCTCAATACCGGGGCACTTAAACACCTTCCTGCCCAGACCAATTTTGAGCTTTCAGCGCTGTCGTCCTTTGAATGACAATTGCGCGGTCATGCTACACTGTACCCAAATGAAATTTTTATCATTTTTTCCCACAAACAGAGCTTTCTTTTGGTGGTATTTGATCACCTCTACGGTGTTTATTTTTTGCGCTACAAATAAAAAAATACCGAAAATTTTGAAAAAAAAAATGTTTTTTTTTGTTTCAGTTTTAAAACTTTGTAAATAAGTACGTTTTCTCCTTCACTGATGGGCACTGATGGGCACTGATGAGCTGGCACCAATGAAGTGACACTGATGAGGTGGCATTGATATGTGGCACTGATAGGCGGCACTGACGGGCAGTGATAGGTGGCACTTATGGGTGACACGAATGGACACTGATAGGTGGCACAAAATGGCACTGATAGCTGGCACGGATTGGCATGGATAGGCGGCATGAATGGGCATGGATAGACGGCACAGGTGGCCATGGATGGACACTGATAGTTGGCACGTATGGACACTGATAGGTGGCACGGATGGGCACTGATAGGTGGCACGGATGGGCACTGAAAGGCGACATTGTATGGTTTTGTGGTGATGGATGCCAATCAGTGCCAAACAATAATGCATGCCAATCAATGATGCCCATTGTGGGCACTGATTAGCATTCATTGTGGGCACTGATTGGCATCTATCGTGGACACTGACTGGCATCCCAGGTGGTCTAGGGTGGTCAGCACAGACCCCCCGTCAGAGGAGCAGCCGATCGGCTCTCCTCTACTAGCGTCTGACAGACGCGAGTGAGGAAAAGCTGATCACCGGCTCTTCCTATTTACACTGTGATCAGCCGTGATTGGACACGGCTGATCACATAGTAAAGAGTCTCCGCCAGAGACTCTTTACCGAGATCGTAGTTGCGGGGGGTCAGACTGACACCCCACAACAACGATCGCCGCGATGCCCGGGGGGGTGCGCAGCGGCTCAAAATCCTGAGGACGGTCTATGACGTCCAGTCAGGATTTTGAAACCACTTTGCCGCCGTCATTTGACAATTGGCGGGCGGCAAGGGGTTAAATATACGTGAGAAGAAGGACAGCAAACTACTTTAGTTAAACGGATGAAGGTTAAGAGATGGGTTGGGAAGAAAACATTGGAAGAATGGAAGGTAATAGACGGAGGTGATCACAGAGTAAAATTCCGCTAAGTAGGTTCCTGTGAGAGAAGGCGATTTGTATTCATGCCGTTTATCGGTCTTTATTCTACAGGATTCGTTCCTCAGCCCGAACTACGAGAAGCCTTCCAGACGGAGTTCTCCCTCAGGATTTTCTGGGGGAGTAAAGGAGCCGCGGTTGAACAGAGCGAAAGACACAAGAAGTTTGACCAGATCTTGAGCGTTTTATCCCAGAAACTGGAGCCAGAGACTCAAAGAAGTAGGTTGGCGAGTTCTGTGTATGGAGCCGCCTACTAGATCGATATCTGATAGTCAAAGTAGGTCGACTATAATCAAGACAAACTCAACAATAAGATTCTGAGCCATTTATCTAAATCCATTACAATTCTCTAGGAGGCGCATATTTCACCTCTACCGGATACAAGACGCTCAGCTACTCTGTATATCTACTCGACCGAAATGTATTCACCTTTTAAACCCACACCTTTTTTTTTCTGTTGTTTATAGCTTGGCACTTTTATATCTATGTATACCAGCCGTTCTCAACCTTTTCAACCCAGAGGAACCCTTGAAATAGTTCTCCGGTCTCGGGGAACCCCTGCTACAAATTAGAAGTCTACAACTCATGATACATATTAGTGTGATGGTCAGTGGGAAGAATGGTCCTCACACTTGTGGTCAGTGGGAGGAATGGTCCTCACACTTGTGGTCATTGGGAAGAATGATCCTTACACTTGTGGTCATTGGGAAGAATGGTCCTCACACTTGTGGTCAGTGGGAGGAATGGTCCTCACACTTGTGGTCAGTGGGAAGAACGGTCCTTACACTTGTGGTCAGTGGGAAGAACGGTCCTTACACTTGTGGTCATTGGGAAGAATGATCCTTACACTTGTGGTCATTGGGAAGAATGGTCCTCACACTTGTGGTCATTGGGAAGAATGATCCTTACACTTGTGGTCAGTGGGAAGAATGGTCCTTACACTTGTGGTCATTGGGAAGAATGGTCCTTACACTTGTGGTCATTGGGAAGAATGGTCCTTACACTTGTGGTCATTGGGAAGAATGGTCCTCACACTTGTGGTCAGTGGGAAGAATGGTCCTTACACTTGTGGTCATTGGGAAGAATGGTCCTTAGACTTGTGGTCAGTGGGAAGAATGGTCCTTACACTTGTGGTCATTGGGAAGAATGGTCCTTAGACTTGTGGTCATTGGGAAGAATGGTCCTTACACTTGTGGTCATTGGGAGGAATGGTCCTTACACTTGTGGTCAGTGGGAAGAATGGTCCTTAGACTTGTGGTCAGTGGGAAGAATGGTCCTCACATTTTTGGTCATTGGGAAGAATGGTCCTTACATTTTTGGTCATTGGGAAGAATGGTCCTTACATTTTTGGTCATTGGGAAGAATGGTCCTCACATTTTTGGTCATTGGGAAGAATGGTCCTTACATTTTTGGTCATTGGGAAGAATGGTCCTTACACTTGTGGTCATTGGGAGGAATGGTCCTTACACTTGTGGTCATTAGGAAGAATGGTCCTTACACTTGTGGTCATTGGGAAGAATGGTCCTCACACTTGTGGTCAGTGGGAAGAATGGTCCTTACACTTGTGGTCATTGGGAAGAATGGTCCTTAGACTTGTGGTCATTAGGAAGAATGGTCCTTAGACTTGTGGTCAGTGGGAAGAATGGTCCTTACACTTGTGGTCAGTGTGAAGAATGGTCCTTACACTTGTGGTCATTGGGAAGAATGGTCCTTACACTTGTGGTCAGTGGGAAGAATGGTCCTTACACTTGTGGTCATTGGGAGGAATGGTCCTTACACTTGTGATCAGTGAGAAGAATGGTCCTTACACTTGTGGTCATTGGGAAGAATGGTCCTTACACTTGTGGTCATTGGGAAGAATGGTCCTTACACTTGTGGTCATTGGGAGGAATGGTCCTTACACTTGTGGTCATTGGGAAGAATGGTCCTTACACTTGTGGTCAGTGGGAAGAATGGTTCTTACACTTGTGGTCAGTGGGAAGAATGGTCCTCACACTTGTGGTCAGTGGGAGGAATGGTCCTCACACTTGTGGTCATTGGGAAGAATGATCCTTACACTTGTGGTCATTGGGAAGAATGGTCCTCACACTTGTGGTCAGTGGGAGGAATGGTCCTCACACTTGTGGTCAGTGGGAAGAACGGTCCTTACACTTGTGGTCAGTGGGAAGAACGGTCCTTACACTTGTGGTCATTGGGAAGAATGATCCTTACACTTGTGGTCATTGGGAAGAATGGTCCTCACACTTGTGGTCATTGGGAAGAATGATCCTTACACTTGTGGTCAGTGGGAAGAATGGTCCTTACACTTGTGGTCATTGGGAAGAATGGTCCTTACACTTGTGGTCATTGGGAAGAATGGTCCTTACACTTGTGGTCATTGGGAAGAATGGTCCTCACACTTGTGGTCAGTGGGAAGAATGGTCCTTACACTTGTGGTCATTGGGAAGAATGGTCCTTAGACTTGTGGTCAGTGGGAAGAATGGTCCTTACACTTGTGGTCATTGGGAAGAATGGTCCTTAGACTTGTGGTCATTGGGAAGAATGGTCCTTACACTTGTGGTCATTGGGAGGAATGGTCCTTACACTTGTGGTCAGTGGGAAGAATGGTCCTTAGACTTGTGGTCAGTGGGAAGAATGGTCCTCACATTTTTGGTCATTGGGAAGAATGGTCCTTACATTTTTGGTCATTGGGAAGAATGGTCCTTACATTTTTGGTCATTGGGAAGAATGGTCCTCACATTTTTGGTCATTGGGAAGAATGGTCCTTACATTTTTGGTCATTGGGAAGAATGGTCCTTACACTTGTGGTCATTGGGAGGAATGGTCCTTACACTTGTGGTCATTAGGAAGAATGGTCCTTACACTTGTGGTCATTGGGAAGAATGGTCCTCACACTTGTGGTCAGTGGGAAGAATGGTCCTTACACTTGTGGTCATTGGGAAGAATGGTCCTTAGACTTGTGGTCATTAGGAAGAATGGTCCTTAGACTTGTGGTCAGTGGGAAGAATGGTCCTTACACTTGTGGTCAGTGTGAAGAATGGTCCTTACACTTGTGGTCATTGGGAAGAATGGTCCTTACACTTGTGGTCAGTGGGAAGAATGGTCCTTACACTTGTGGTCATTGGGAGGAATGGTCCTTACACTTGTGATCAGTGAGAAGAATGGTCCTTACACTTGTGGTCATTGGGAAGAATGGTCCTTACACTTGTGGTCATTGGGAAGAATGGTCCTTACACTTGTGGTCATTGGGAGGAATGGTCCTTACACTTGTGGTCATTGGGAAGAATGGTCCTTACACTTGTGGTCAGTGGGAAGAATGGTTCTTACACTTGTGGTCATTGGGAAGAATGGTCCTTACACTTGTGGTCAGTGGGAAGAATGGTCCTTACACTTGTGGTCATTGGGAAGAATGGTCCTTACACTTGTAGTCATTGGGAAGAATGGTCCTTACACTTGTGGTCAGTGGGAAGAATGGTCCTTACACTTGTGGTCAGTGGGAAGAATGGTCCTTACACTTGTGGTCATTTGGAAGAATTACCTCCTTACAGATTGCTAAAAAGATCAATGGTGTCAGTGGGAACTTATTGCCCAATGCTGAAGGAACCCCTAGCAACCTTTGGAGGAACCCTGGTTGAGAATCGCTGTATTAGACTATAAGTCCACCTATTGTATTTAACCAGCTAGACCCACCACAGAATGTTCTTCAAATGTACATCATCGAGCTATTTCAAGGTGGCCACCTATTGTGTACCGGTAGTAGTTCATTTAATAGTAGGACTACCACAAAATGCTCTAAAATGGACATCTTACCCTTTACCATGTGTCCGTTGCCTAGTCGGCTAGACCAGGGGTCTCCAAACTTTCTAAACAAAGGGCCGGTTTGCTGCCCTTCAGACTTTAGCGGGGGGCCGAACTGTGGCCAGTGGGAGTAGAAAATGTCCTGACATCAGTGGGAATAAACAATGCTCCGTTACTGGTGTCAGTGGGAGGAATTTTACCCCATATTTGGTGTCATAAGGAGAAATTGCATCCCGTTGTACAATTGGGAGGAATGTGCCCTGGGTACAATTGGGAGGACCATCATTGGTGTCCTTGAAAGGAATTGTGCCCCATCATTGGTGTCATAGGGAGGAATTGTGCCCCATCGTTGGTGTCCTTGGGAGGAATTGTGCCCCATCGTTGGTGTCCTTGGGAGGAATTGTGCCCCAACGTTGGTGTCCTTGGGAGGAATTGTGCCCCATCGTTGGTGTCCTTGGGAGGAATAGTGCCCCATCGTTGGTGTCCTTGGGAGGAATAGTGCCCCATCGTTGGTGTCCTTGGGAGGAATTGTGCCCCAACGTTGGTGTGCTTGGGAGGAATTGTGCCCCATCGTTGGTGTCCTTGGGAGGAATAGTGCCCCATCGTTGGTGTCCTTGGGAGGAATTGTGCCCCAACGTTGGTGTCCTTGGGAGGAATTGTGCCCCAGCGTTGGTGTCCTCGGGAGGAATTGTGCCCCAACGTTGGTGTCCTTGGGAGGAATTGTGCCCCAGCGTTGGTGTCCTTGGAAGGAATTGTGCCCCAGCGTTGGTGTCCTTGGGAGGAATTGTGCCCCAGCATTGGTGTCCCTGGGAGGAATTGTGCCCCATCATTGGTGTCATTGGGAAGAATTGTTCACCTTTATTTTTGTAGGGGGGGGGGAAATTGTGCCCCATTGTTGGAATCTGTGGACAAAAAAAGTGCCCCAAGGGTCAAATAAAGGCAATTAAAGAGCCGCAGTTTGGAGTCCACTGGGCTAGACCATCCAACAATGTCTGGCCACCTTGCATCACCTGTGACAGCCAATCACATCAGTCCCATGACCTGAATGACCGTCTCGCCTCCCAGCTTTTAAAGGGCCAGGAGGCGGGAGGCTCAAAAGGGATTAACCCAATGCGCCTCTGACACACATGCATTGCAGAGCACCACAATGCACGGTAAAGCAAGTTATTATTATTATACAGGATTTATATAGCGCTGATAGTTTGCGCAGTGCTTTACAACAGTAAGTTGAGCTGTGCTCCATTGGAAAAGAAACTGCCTGTTAAATTTTCAAGTGAGATCTGATGTGCGCTGGCAGCCCCATTCATTTCAACAGGCTGCCTTTAACGCAACAAACGTCCACATTGCATCCATTAACCCGCTTCAGCCCCGGAAGATTTTACCCCCTTCCTAACCAGAGCACTTTTTTTTTTTGTGATCCGGCGCTGCGTCGCTTTAACTGACTGCATTTACTATATCCCGTCTCCCACAGTACACAGAAATTATTTTAGTAAATATTAACTGCTAAATACCTTTTCTCATCAGTATATAGCAGTCTTGTGACTTCTATCAATGTCTGGTCAAAGCTTGTAGGAGGAGTTTTCATTCTCTTCTGATTGTCCTATGAGGCTGTGTGACTCCTGACCCTCTGTCTAAACAGTGCTGGTTGGCCCTGTGTCGATCACATGCACTCTCGCAGCAATACACATCAAACTGAGCATGTGATTGCCCCTCCCCCTGGAACTGTCACTTTTGCATTTGATTCAATCTTTGGCTGCAATGTGGATATATATACGAAGACTATAGGAAGAGACTATTCCTTAGTGTTTCCTCAACTCCAGTCCTCAAGGCACCCGACAGGTCATGTTTTCAGGCTTTCCATCAGGGGCATTGCTGGGTCTACAAAAGATCTGGGGCTAGAGCCCATAGCAGCGTAGTGAAGAAAGTCATACACTTGGGCGGGCATACACATGTATATGCAGTAATATATCTGTGTGTGTGTATATATCACCAGAGAGCCCCCCACTTACATCAGGGTCCCCAGAGAGCCTCCCCCTTACATTAGGGCCCCTAGAGAGCACCCCACTTACATCAGGGTTCCTAGAGAGCCCCCCCTAACATCAGGGTCCCCGGAGAGCCTCCACCTTGAATCAGGGTCCCCAGAGAGCCTCCTCCTTGCATCAGGGTCCCCAGAGAGCCCCCCACTTACATCAGGGTCCCCAGAGAGTACCCCATAATTGCGGTCCCCAGAGAGCTTCCCCCTTGCATTAGGGTCCTTAGAGAGCCCCCCCACTTACATTAGGGTTCCCAGAAAGCCCCCCTTACATTAGGGTCCCCAGGGAGCCTCCCCCTTGCATCAGGATCCCCAGAGAGCCCCCCACTTACATCAGGTTTCCCAGAGAGCCTCCCCTTTAAAATTAGGGTCCCCAGAGAGCCTCCCCTTTAAAATCAGGGTCCCCAGAGAGCCTCCCCCTTGCATCAGGATCCCCAGAGAGCCCCCCACTTACCTCAGGGTCCCCAGAGAGCCTCCCCTCCCCTTGGGGACCCCTGCAGATACTCGGGGGGGGGGCTATGGGCCCCAGATTCGTGACTGTAGCCCCAAAAGCCACCCCCTAGCGACGCCACTGTTTTCCATTATTTTGCACAGGTGATTTGATCAGTTTTACTGCCTTGGTAATTACCACAGCTGTTTAACCTGAGGGAAATCTTTAAAACATGACCTGTTTGGGGCGCCTTGAGGACTGGAGTTGAGAAACACTGCATTAAGGCATAATGGGAATAAAATGCTTTACAGCATATCGGTATACAGTAGTACCTTGGATTACGAGCGTAATCCGTTCCAGGAGAATGCTTGTAATCCAGAGCGCTCGTATATCAAAGCGAGTTTCCCCATAGGAATCAATGGAAACTCAGATAATTGGTTCCACAGTCGCTGCTGGTGTATGCAGTGCTGTATGTGGCCAGAGGAGTGGGGGGCGCTCTGAGGCACTCGGGAACGAAGTGTCTCTGAGCTTCAACGGTGCCACCGCACCTCTGGCCACATGCGGTACTGCACAGCCCAGCAGCTTGAATCCTGCTCTTCTTGCAAGACAAAGCTCGCAAACCGAGTCAGGAATTTATTAATTTATTTTACTTTTAAAACTCGTATAGTCGAAACGCTCATATACCGCGTTACTCGATATCCGAGGTTTCACTGTATCAGTGAAAATCCTTACCTGATTGGAACTGATGATGCCCCCCCCCCCCCCCCCGTGCATGGATACTTTATATCCTTTCACCTTTTGTATCACTCAGTTGAACCTTACACTTTATATAGTATACGGTACCGTACCTTCCCATTGGTCAGTGCAGTGCCCGGTACAACTGGCCCTTCACTTTAAATCGCCCGGTTATATTGGTAAAACCTTGGCAGACTGATTATTGCTGTTTATTTTTTTATTTTTATTTTTTTTTATTAAAGAATTTGCATACTATATATGTAACTATATGTAAAAAATAAAAAAATAAAGCTTATTTTTACACAATTGCAGACCCTTTTCCTTATTGATGTACTGCAGGTAAACTAAGCTCACTTCATTATCGGTATTGGGGGTAAGTATATGCTACCAGGGGGTGCCATGGTAATTACAATGAGAAAATCTGCTGAGCCCGCACCACACCTTTTTTTTTTTCTCCCAACCAGCGACTAGTATAATAACGAGCTTTTTAGGCGCTTTACAGGCGCAATTTCTAAAATAAGTATAATAACGAGTTGTTATTCATCTGTGAAAATCACACACTTTTTTTTTTATTTATTTTTTAGCTTGTGTTAATTTGCTTTACTGGTGTCTAGCTAGCTTAAAGTGAATCTAATCTGTTCTTTATTTTTATCTATTAACTGGTAAGCAGACATCACATGTGTCAAAAACAAGGCCTGCGGGCCAAATCAGCAATCAGCCCCCGCCAGACTATTTTATGTGACCTTTCCTGCAGCTGCGGCACCCCCCGCTCACCTCCGCACCTCACCTTGTCTCAGCAGCTGTCAGCAGAGAAGAGGACAGAACCCCTCCTCCAGATCCTGCACTTCTCTGTTCCGCCGCAGAGAGGCTCGTCTCTGCCCCCAACTCCAACCCCCCCCACCCCTCATCTCAGCAGTCAGCAGCAGAGAGAAAGACAGATCTCCTCCAGATCCTGTTCTTCTCTGTTCCACTGCAGAGAGGCTCGTCTCTGCCCCCCACTCCAACACCCCCCCCCCTCATCTCAGCAGTCAGCAGCAGAGAGAAAGACAGCTCTCCTCCAGATTCTGTGCTTCTCTGTTCCACTGCAGAGGGGCTCGTCTCTGCCCCCCACTCCAACACACCCCCCCCCTCATCTCAGCAGTCAGCAGCAGAGAGAAAGGCAGATCCTGCACTTCTCTGTTCCACCACAGAGAGGCTCGTCTCTGCCCCCCACTCCAACACCCCCCCCCCCCCTCATCTCAGCAGTCAGCAGCAGAGAGAAAGGCAGATCCTGCACTTCTCTGTTCCACCACAGAGAGGCTCGTCTCTTGCCCCCCACTCCACCCCCCCCCCCCCCCCATCTCAGCAGTCAGCAGCAGAGAGAAAGACAGATCTCCTCCAGATCCTGCACTTCTCTGTTCCACCACAGAGAGGCTCGTCTCTTGCCCCCCACTCCACCCCCCCCCCCCCATCTCAGCAGTCAGCAGCAGAGAGAAAGACAGATCTCCTCCAGATCCTGCACTTCTCTGTTCCACCACAGAGAGGCTCGTCTCTTGCCCCCCACTCCACCCCCCCCCCCCCCCATCTCAGCAGTCAGCAGCAGAGAGAAAGACAGATCTCCTCCAGATCCTGCACTTCTCTGTTCCGCCGCAGAGAGGCTCGTCTCTGCCCCCCACTCCAACCCCCCCCCCCCCTCATCTCTGCAGTCGGCAGCAGAGAGAAAGACAGATCTCCTCCAGATCCTGCTCTTCTCTGTGCAACCACGACACCCCTGGTCTCCGTAGACTCCGGCAGCTGACTCCAGGGATGGGCGGTGAGGTGAGTGGCTGGTGAGGTGAGTGGCTGGTGAGGTGAGTGGCTGGCGAGGTGAGTGGCTGGCGAGGTGAGTGGCTGGCGAGGTGAGTGGCTGGCGAGGTGAGTGGCTGGCGAGGTGAGTGGCTGGCGAGGTGAGTGGTTGGCGAGGTGAGTGGCTGGTGAGGTGAGTGGCTGGCGAGGTGAGTGGCTGGCGAGGTGAGTGGCTGGCGAGGTGAGTGGCTGGTGAGGTGAGTGGTTGGCGAGGTGAGTGGCTGGTGAGGTGAGTGGCTGGTGAGGTGAGTGGCTGGCGAGGTGAGTGGCTGGCGAGGTGAGTGGCTGGTGAGGTGAGTGGTTGGCGAGGTGAGTGGCTGGTGAGGTGAGTGGCTGGTGAGGTGAGTGGTTGGCGAGGTGAGTGGTTGGCGAGGTGAGTGGCTGGCGAGGTGAGTGGCTGGCATCAGAGCCGGATATGCACAGGTTACATACGCCGCGATCGTTAGAGCGAGAGCAATAATTCCAGCACAAGATCTCCTCTGCAACTCTAAACATGGAACCAGTAAATTTGTCTAAAGTGTCGCCAATGGAGATTTTAAAGTACCGAAGTTTGGCGCCGTTCCACGAGCATGCGCAATTTTAAAGTGTGACATGTTAGGTATCTATTTACTTGGCGTCACTTCATCTTTCACAGTATAAAAATTTGTATACCATACCCAGGGGCATCGGGAGGGGGTGGCCAGGGGGGGTGCTGAAGCCCCGAATGTGACCTAGAAAAGCCCCGAGTCTCAGGAAGGCACCGTCCAATTGTTAACCCCAAGCACCACCGACCGCTGCCGAGCGGGGACCAATCTGATCCACCGAGTCCGGCCCGAGTGACATGGTTCCGCCTTCTGGAGCTATGATGGACATCCCACTGGTCCAATGCCGGGACCGCGGGACGTGTGATGTCCATCATAGGCACTGCAGGCTGCTGAAGGTGGTAATTACAATGCTGCCGTGCCACATCACTGAGATCCCCGCTTCCCACTGAGAGATCAGGGTAGCGGAGGAGCGATTGGGTGAGATCTGCCAGTGACTGTCTGCACCGATGATTGTAGAGGAGGGGATGAGGATAACCGGAAGAGGAGCCTTCAGCGGTGTGTTGATGACCTGAGCTGTGTTGGGGGGCGGATGGCAGAGTGACTTCTGTGACATATGATGGGTGGTCAGTGTATGTATGTCAGGTAGGTCAGTGTATGTAGGTCAGGTAGGTGAGGTCAGTGTAATGGTCAGTGTTAGGTAGATGAGATCAGTGATCAAAATTGATGGGCACTGGTAAGCCCCAGTCAGCAACCAGTAAATGAGCTTACCCCCCCCCCCGCCATATAACCCTACTGCCCAGCCAACATGAGAAACAAAACCCCAAAAACTCCCAAAAGAAACAAAAAACAGTCCTTGAAAATGTTCATCCACAAAATTCCGTCTTATTGTATTTATCAAACGTCATCCCATCCCCCATGCTTTTATCCTTAAAATTCAATAGAAAAAGTGCCCCTCCCCCACCAGTGATGGTGCTAATGCCCCACCCCCCAGAACCCTGAGGAGCTCTGGGCCAATCACACGTTATTCTATCACCAAAAACCACCAAATCAGCGTTTCTTCATCCAATAGATATATTCTCCCCTCAATGGATTTCCACCAATCAACCAAAAAAAAAAGGAAATGACAAGGTCACGGTACAACGCGCTTTTATGAATAAGCCCCTCCCACAATCTATATACTTCCACATGCCCAGACCGGCACCGGCTCCATCAGCGGATTTCTATCCCATAATATCCTCCAAGCACCGCCCCTCCCCCCACCATCTTCCCTCTCTATACAAACTCTTCTCTTTTCACTCTCATTTCTCTCTTTGTAATAAAAGGACATTTAAATATAAAAACGGCCCGATGAGTAACTGCTTGTCTTTGGCAGACTAAGATCTTCCTACGAGTCCCCCAGCTTCATCCACATGCAGTGCAGCACAGAAGCTGTTACATTGTACAGAAACATACAACAAGAAGCTGCAGTCCCACCACAAGTCAGAGGAATTAAGTGGTTAGCTTTTCTGCCTGGCAGCACCGGGGTCGTCGCTTAAATGCCCAACCACAGCGCCACCTGCTGCCTGGAGTTTGCATGTTCTCCTTGCACCTGCGTGGGTTTCCTCCGGGCACTCCGGTTTCCTCCTACACTACAAAGACATGCTGGGAGGTACATAGGCCCTAGTATGTGTATGAATGTGAGTTAGGGAGATTAGATTGCAAGCTCCTTGGGGGCAGGGACTGGTGTGACTGTACAATATACAGGATGGAAATAGATGACTGATCATTATCACATGGCCTACCTGTTGGATGGGCTCTGCAGAATCCTTTTCTCCGTTGCCGATACCTGCAGGTTTCCTGCCAATCCCCTGGACAGGTTTGTTGGTGGCGGGGGTCCTCTGGGCTTGTACGGCCTTCTGTAGAGACACCAATTACACAGTGAGACCCTTTATCTCCATAACAACAGTGAGACCCCTCCCCCATAACCCAGAAATTGTGGGGAGCCCCCTCTAAGAAAATGTGCCCCCCTCCTCCACTCTCTCTCCCAATCTCCGCCATTTTCCCTCCGTCTTCTGCAGCTTTGGGAAGGTTGGTGGTTTGCGGGGACTCATCTTAGGAAGGTCCGGTATTCATTGGTCAGAGCCATAGACATTCCCTGTCTGCTCACATTCACAGCACATTTTACAGCTCTTCATTCTCCGGAGACAAAGAACTTTCCTCCAACATTTCCATCCAAAGAAAACAGGCGCACTTTACACATCTGCCCGCTTCTAAAAAATAAAGGTTTTGTATGGTGGTCACCGATACAAAATAGAAATGTGCCGAAACGTGGCGTGCCGCGGTGACAACTTTCCACCATATCAGTCTCCGGTCACATCTGCGCACAGAAATGAACGTTTCCACGCAATCACGGAAAACACGCAAAAATATGTGCCTCACGCTTGTAGTGCCATTTATTTTAAATGCCCCCCCCCCCCCCAAAACGTAAGACCCCAATACAAGAAATGTGGCAAAATGCGTGGGAAATAAAACAAAGCGGAACGCGTCATGGGCTACTTTGTCACGCTTGTGGGGCACAGAGAAACGCACTGAAATCAATGGGGGGGCGCTATGCTTGTTGGGTGTTTGCCATCCAGGTGTATGTCAGAGGTGTGACTGGGGCCTTCATCCTTTCACAATCTATGGAATGCTGGGAGAGCCGAAATCAGCAAAAATCTCCAGCAGTGAAAGGGTTCAAATGTCTATCTGAGCGCTCACCCCTCCCCCCACACCCCATAGCCCCCATGTATAATATGCTGCACCCTCTTTTATACTGAGTCCCCACCATCCCCCGCATACCAGATAAAAGATAAAACAAGAATAAAGACAAACATTTTTTTTCCCCATTTACAATATAATAAGGGGGGACTACAACCCCTGTCAAGTTTTATTTGTTATCTGTGTTCCCATTGGGGGGGGGATTTCCCTTCACTTCCATTCCCATAGCTAAAACAGGAAGTGAGAGAAATCCTCCCAAAGTGACATCATCCCGGGGCGTCACCAGAACTAGTGTCCCCATTGGAAGATTTCCCCTCTAATTCCTGTTCTGGTGACAACCCAAAATCTGGAATTTTTCTTTCACTTTTGTTGGCAATGTTAACTAGAGAGAACGAATCTCCCTAAAGGGGGCGCAGACCGCAATAAAAACCTGGCAGGGGGTTCTAATCCCTCTCCACTCCATCCAACACTAACAATAAAAATATTTTCCTTTATTTATAATGTAACATATGAGGGAGAAATAAAAAATTATTTGCCATCAATTGCCGCCGCTGGTGCCGGCAGCTTTTCTTACATCAGTTTTGGACCCTTTAGTAGTGTGCATTAGCTTGATTACAGTCTATATACATGGTGAGTTTTATGTTCATGTTGTGTGCCCCTCTGTATAGTGATCAGACCCTCATGGATATTCATTGAACATATTATTCATGTTATATCTTTTTGATACACATTTAATTTGATAACAGAAATGTTTATTTACAGTCATGCATACCGTATATACTCGAGTATAGGCCGACCCGAATATAAGCCGAGGCCCCCAATTTACCCCCAAAAAACTGGGAAACTTATTGACTCATGTATAAGCCGAGGGTGAGACATGCCTGTCCATCCCTGTGTGTCCATCCATCCCTGTGTGTCCGTCCATCCCTGTGTGTCCGTCCATCCCTGTGTGTCCGTCCATCCCTGTGTGTCCATCCATCCCTGTGTGTCCGTCCATCCCTGTGTGTCCGTCCATCCCTGTGTGTCCATCCATCCCTGTGTGTCCGTCCATCCCTGTGTGTCCGTCCATCCCTGTGTGTCCGTCCATCCCTGTGTGTCCATCCATCCCTGTGTGTCCGTCCATCCCTGTGTGTCCGTCCATCCCTGTGTGTCCGTCCATCCCTGTGTGTCCATCCATCCCTGTGTGTGTGTCCGTCCATCCCTGTGTGTGTGTCCGTCCATCCCTGTGTGTGTGTCCATCCATCCATCCCTGTGTGTGTGTCCATCCATCCATCCCTGTGTGTGTGTCCATCCATCCATCCCTGTGTGTGTGTCCGTCCATCCCTGTGTGTGTGTGTCCATCCATCCCTGTGTGTGTGTCCGTCCATCCCTGTGTGTGTGTCCGTCCATCCCTGTGTGTGTGTCCATCCATCCCTGTGTGTGTGTCCGTCCATCCCTGTGTGTGTGTCCGTCCATCCCTGTGTGTGTGTCCATCCATCCATCCCTGTGTGTGTGTCCATCCATCCATCCCTGTGTGTGTGTCCATCCATCCATCCATCCCTGTGTGTGTGTCCATCCATCCCTGTGTGTGTGTCCATCCATCCCTGTGTGTGTGTCCATCCATCCATCCATCCCTGTGTGTGTGTTCATCCATCCATCCATCCATCCCTGTGTGTGTGTCCATCCATCCCTGTGTGTGTGTCCATCCATCCCTGTGTGTGTGTCCATCCATCCCTGTGTGTGTCCATCCATCCCTGTGTGTGTGTCCGTGCAGCCTTGTGTGTCCAGCCTACCTGTGTCCCGAGCCTCCGTCCCGTGCCTCCGTCGTTCCGTGCCTCCGTCGTCCCGTGCCTCCGTCCCGTGCCTCCGTCGTCCCGTGCCTCCGTCCCGTGCCTCCGTCCCGTGCCTCCGTCCTTCTGCCATGCCAGGATCGCCGCTCTTCGTCGGCGCCTCGGCGGCCATTCCTCTGTTCAAAAGCCGCGCCTCCGTCTGTGATAGGCGGAACACTCAATTTCCCAGCCGTCTGTGTTCCGCCTATCACGGACATCCTCTCATCCTCGTCCGTAGTATGAGGATGAGCGGATGTCCGTGATAGGCGGACCACTGACTGCTGGGAAATTGAGTGTTCCGCCTATCACAGACAGGGAGGCGCGGCTTTTGAATAGTAGAATGTCCGCCGTCTGTCTGCTCGACACGCTGATCGGGCAGGCAGACGGCGATGACTCGAGTATAAGCCGAGGGGGGCACTTTCAGCCTCAAAAAAGAGGCTGAAAATCTCGGCTTATACTCGAGTATATACGGTACTTATTAATAATTGTTTATGCTCATTTTTTGCATTATTGTTGGTATTTTTTATTTTAATTTTGTCTTTTTGTAGCTACATATTGCTTTATAAGCTCCTGAAGAAGCTGAAAATTGAAACATGTTGAGCAACAAGCATCACGCTGGTTACAGTAGCTACTTTATGTGTATGTTGTACATGTGCACTGAATTGTTTTTATGAAATGTGGACAACATTCATTGTCCCCCCCATTTCTTTTAAAACTTTGGACTCCAATAAAAATGTTTTTATAACAAAATATTTTTTTTGTGTGTTATGGCACCTTCTGTTCTAAAATTCTTTAAAAACTTTTGATAGAGACAAGATAACTAAAACCCTTGCATTGGATCCTTCTTTACCACTGATCAGGGGTTACTCCCCCCCTATATTTACACATGTATAGGAATTGCCACGACCATTGATAAGGGGCCACCCCCTCCATATGTACACATGTATAGGGAGTGCCACGAACATTGATAAGGGGCCACCCCCCCATATGTACACATGTATAGTGAGTGCCACGAACATTGATAAGAGGCCACCCCCCCATATGTACACATGTATAGGGAGTGCCACGAACATTGATAAGGGGCCACCCCCCCATATGTACACATGTATAGGGACTGCCACGACCATTGATAAGGGGCCACCCCCTCCATATGTACACATGTATAGGGAGTGCCACAAACATTGATAAGGGGCCACCCCCCCATATGTACACATGTATAGGGAGTGCCACGAACATTGATAAGGGGCCACCCCCTCCATATGTACACATGTATAGGGAGTGCCACGAACATTGATAAGGGGCCACCCCCCTCCATATGTACACATGTATAGGGAGTGCCACGAACATTGATAAGGGGCCACCCCCCTCCATATGTACACATGTATAGGGAGTGCCACGACCATTGATAAGGGGCCACCCCCCCTCCATATGTACACATGTATAGGGAGTGCCACGAACATTGATGAGGGGGGTCACCCCTATTTCTTCACTTTGGGGTGCGGCAGATTAATCTGTAATGCAGCGGTTCCTGGTCCCGGCTTCTATATCAATCCACTGCCACAATTCAAGGGATTACAATAAAAGAGGCCGGGTGTTTAATAATAAGAAACAGAAGCACTGCAGATTACTCCACTGCACCGGAAAGTGAAGAATCAGTCCCCTTTTTTACTCAATTCATTTTAGTGGGTCGGCATAACTGCCAGGGAACCAAATTTTTTATATGAAGGCCAACATTAGTCATCTCTGTGTCCCTGTCATGTTGCGATTAGGTATTGTCCCTTGCACTGGAATTTTGAACTTTTCTGTCTATAATTTGATGTTGTATACAAATTATATATATATAAATAATGTAGGTGAAGGTGCTAAATAGTATTCTTCTTTTTTTATTGCAGATGTACGCAGTATTTACTGCAGACATACAGTGCCTTGCGAAAGTATTCGGCCCCCTTGAACTTTTCAACCTTTTGCCACATTTCAGGCTTCAAACATAAAGATATAAAATTGAAATTTTTTTGTGAAGAATCACCAACAAGTGGGACACAATTGTGAAGTGGAACGAAATCTATTGGATATTTTAAACTTTTTTAGCAAATAAAAAACTGAAAAGTGGTGCGTGCAAAATTATTCGGCCCCCTTTACTTTCAGTGCAGCAAACTCACTCCAGAAGTTCAGCGAGGATCTCTGAATGATCCAATGTTGTCCTAAATGACTGATGGTGATAAATAGAATCCACCTGTGTGTAATCAAGTCTCTGTATAAATGCACCTGCTCTGTGATAGGCTCAGGGTTCTGTTGAAAGTGCAGAGAGCATCATGAAGACCAAGGAACACACCAGGCAGGTCCGTAATACTGTTGTGGAGAAGTTTAAAGCCGGCTTTGGATACAAAAAGATTTCCCAAGCTTTAAACATCCCAAGGAGTACTGTGCAAGCGATCATTTTGAAATGGAAGGAGTATCAGACCACTGCAAATCTACCAAGACCTGGCCGTCCCTCTAAACTTTCAGCTCAGACAAGGAGAAGACTGATCAGAGATGCAGCCAAGAGGCCCATGATCACTCTGGATGAACTGCAGAGAACTACAGCTGAGGTGGGAGAGTCTGTCCATAGGACAGCAATCAGTCGTACACTGCACAAATCTGCCCTTTATGGAAGAGTGGCAAGAAGAAAGCCATTTCTCAAAGATATCCATAAAAAGTCTCGTCTAAAGTTTGCCACAAGCCACCTGGGAGACACACCAAACATGTGGAAGAAGGTGCTCTGGTCAGATGAAACCAAAATCCAACTTTTTGCCCACAATGCAAAACGATATGTTTGGCGTAAAAGCAACACAGCTCATCACCCTCAACACACCATCCCCACTGTCACACATGGTGGTGGCAGCATCATGGTTTGGGCCTGCTTTTCTTCAGCAGGGACAGGGAAGATGGTTAAAATTTAGGGGAAGATGGATGCAGCCAAATACAGGACCATCTGCAAAAGACCTGAAACTGGGACGGAGATTTATCTTCCAACAAGACAATGATCCCAAACATACAGCAAAATCTACAAAGGAATGGTTCACAAATAAACATATCCAGGTGTTAGAATGGCCAAGTCAAAGTCCAGACCTGAATCCAATCGAGAATCTGTGGAAAGAGCTGAAAACTGCTGTTCACAAACGCTCTCCATCCAACCTCACTGAGCTCGAGCTGTTTTGCAAGGAAGAATGGGCAAGAATTTCAGTCTCTCGATGTGCAAAACTGATAGAGACATACCCCAAGCGACTTGCAGCTGTAATCGCAGCAAAAGGTGGCTCTACAAAGTATTAACGCAAGGGGGCCGAATAATTTTGCATGCCCCACTTTTCATTTTTTTATTAGTTAAAAAAGTTTCAAAAATCCAATAGATTTCGTTCCACTTCACAATTGTGTCCCACTTGTTGGTGATTCTTCACAAAAAATAAAATTTTTATATCCTTTATGTTTGAAGCCTCAAATGTGGCAAAAGGTTGAAAAGTTCAAGGGGGCCGAATACTTTCGCAAGGCACTGTAGCTCACAAGGCAGGACTACCCCAGTGAGCGAGACAGAATATGAAAGCTACATTGAGACTCCACCAGCATGTGACGTTCACACGGAGACACCACCAGCATGCGACGTTCACAAGGAGTCTCCACCAGCATGTGTATTTCACACAGAGACTCCACCAGCATGTGACGTTCATGTTGAGAACCCACCAAAATACCAGGGCAGCCATTTGAATATCTCCTCCCGTGAAGATGAGAGCAAGCTTAAAGAAAAGGATAGGCAGATCCTGGTGGTAGGGGATTCTGTTATTACAGGGACAGAGAGGGCAATCTGTCAGAATGACCGCAATCGACGAACAGTACATTGTTTCCCGGTTGCACGAGTTCGGGACATTGCAGATCGGATGGATGGACTGTTGGATGGGGCTGGGGAAGACCCAGCTGTCATGATACATATTGGAACCAACGACAACATTAGAAGAAAATGGAGCGCCCTACTAAATGATTTCAGGGACTTAGGGGCTATATTAAAGAAAAGGTCCTCCAAGGCAGCATTCTCAGAAATACTGCCTGTACCTCGAGCCACACCAAGGAGGCAGCAGGAGCTTAGGGAGCTTAGCAGGTGGCTGAAGGACTGGTGCAGGAAGGAGGGGTTTGGCTTCATGGAGACTTGGAATGACTTTTCAATTGGTAACTTGCTCTACAGCAAGGATGGACTGCACTTAAATGAGCAGGGTGCAGCTCTGCTGGCAAAGAAAATAACCAAAAAGTTGGAAAAAATGCCAAATCAACCACGTGTCATTCCCATCGAGACCCCTCCAGCATGCAACAATTCTGTAGAAACTCTTGCAGAATGTAACTTGCCCACTAAGACACCGGCAGATTGTGGCGTTACCACTGAGACTACTCCAGAATTTCACGATCACAATAAGTCTCCTCCAGAATGTGACATTCATGATGAGACTCCTCCAGAATGTGGCGTTCACAATGAGACTACTTCAGAATGTGATGTTCATAATGAGACCCCTCCAGAATGTGATGTTCACAATGAGACTACTCCAGAATTTCAAGATCACAATGAGTCTCCTCCAGAATATGACATTCATAAGGAGACTCCTCCAGAATGTGTGTCAGGAAGATCCTCCTCACGGACGTCCGAGCGGCGAAAGTCGCAGAAGATCTTTTACCCAGTTTCAGGAGCGTTACCGCGATCAGCGGTGCGCGCGTGCGCGTGCACGTGCGAGCGCGCACGCGGGTGCGGGCGCGGTCGTTTGACGCAAATTGGCGCCAATAGCGCTATTTAAACTGGAGCCATGCTTCAGTGTTTTGCTGCCTGATCAACAGCGTTCCTGTGCTTCCTGGTGATCCGTATCTGAACCTGAACCTGTACCTGTACCTGTATCCTGATCCGTATCGAACCCGGCTTGTTCCCGACTCTGCTGTTTGCTGCCTGCCCCCCGACTTTGGCTTTGTACCCGACTACTCTTCTGGATTCCGTTTCTGTACCTGATCTGCCCGCCTGTGCCTGACCTGGACTGTTACACCATCCGTCAACTGTAAGTTGCTTGCTGTTGTACTACAGGACACCTCCCAGTCCTCCGCAATATTTGGCTGTACTCCTTCTGCGTTTGTAGCCTTCTACCTCTGGCTGCAGACTACTGGACTCTTCCACTTCCGCTTATCCATTGCACCTGCATCCGTTGTTGGACTACAATACCCCTCCGTTGTTTGTCACTTCCTGCAATCACTTGTATGCCGTTGCTGGACTACAGGAACCCTTCTGCTGTCTGCTGAACCTTATCTCACCGTTGCCTGCATTCTGACACCGGACTACAATACACCTCCTCCTTCAACGGTCTTCTGCCTCTACCACCTGCTATCCAGTCAGGCACTTGTGCCCCTCTGTGCTCCTGAGCCCCTGTCACCACTACCAGGGTCTCTCGAGTCAGAGGTCTACGAGAGGCCACTCCCTGCACTCCGGGCTCTGCTTAAAGGTACGTGACAGTATCAGGCAGCCATGTCTGAGCCCACGCAGGGAGATTCGGCCATGGATGATTTATGCCGTCATCTTGCTGGACTTACCCAGGCTGTTAAATCTCTACAAGAAGGCTATTCTCGGTTGGAAGAGCGTGTCCAGGTCTTATCTACCACAGGCCCTACCGTGTCGGGAACTTCTTCTGCGCCATCAGTGGTTATGTTGCCCCCTGAACCCAAGGTCCCAACCCCGGAGAGGTTTTCGGGAAATCGCAGCAAGTATAGAGCTTTTCGCAATGCCTGTGAACTGTTTTTTGCACTTCAACCCAGAACTTTCTCTCTAGAATCCACTAAGGTGGGTTTTGTTATCTCCCTCCTACTGGATGAGCCCCAGGCTTGGGCCCACCGCCTTTTGGAGCAAAAAGAAACCTGCCTTAATAACCTGAATACCTTTTTTCAAGCCATGGGTTTGCTCTATGAGGATCCTCAACAGGCGGCCACAGCGGAAGCAGCTTTATATTCTCTTCAGCAAGGCCGCAGAGCGGCAGAGGACTATGCGTCTGAATTTCGGCGCTGGAGTTCCGATACTACCTGGAACGATGCTGCTCTGCGATACCAGTTTCGCATGGGACTCTCTGAACCTCTAAAGGATGAATTGGCCCGGGTGGGTGTCCCAGCAACTCTTGAAGCCCTTATTAACCTCTCCATCCAGATAGACAGACGCTTGAGAGAACGGAGAGCAGAACGTACTGCCGGGCCGTCCCGACCAGTCTGGATGTTACCCCGTGTACCTAATCCCCCTGCACATCCTGCTGCTGACACGCCTGAACCCATGCAACTGGGCTTACTTAGACCAACGCTCACCACCGAGGAACGACAACGCCGGCAGCTCAACAATCTGTGTCTTTACTGTGGGGAACCCGGACATTACGTGAGATCCTGTCCTGCCAAATTCCGTAAGCATTCTTCTGTATTTTCTCCTGTTTTACCTGCTGTGCCTAGTAATGCTACTCACCTGGCTGTTCCCATCTCTCTTCAGCTACCCAGGGGGAACATTCAAGTCCCCGCAATAGTTGATTCTGGAGCGTGCAGTGGATTTATGGACTTATCGTTTGCCCAAAAATTCCAAGTGCCCTTACGGCCCAGGGTGAAGGGGTTGTCTGTACACCTTGCCAATGGGTCAGCTATCAAATCAGGACCGGTGACACAGGAGACATGTCCTTTGACTGCTACTATTTCCGGTAACCATCAGGAACAACTCTGCCTGGACATTATTGAATCTCCCCTTTTCCCTATCATACTGGGTATGCCCTGGCTCCGGGCACACAACCCGCAAATAGACTGGTCCACCGGAAACATTTACTTTTTCTCTCCCTACTGTCGTCAACACTGCTTCCAAGAATCAATTAAGGTCTCACCCCATTTAATGTGTATGGAGACCGACGTTGAGACGCGCCAGCACGTTCCTGAGGCTTACCATGACTTCTTGGACGTGTTCAGCAAGAAGGGGGCAGAAACACTTCCCCCTCATAGACCCTACGATTGCCCAATTGAGATCCTTCCCGGAGCTGAAATCCCTTTCGGGAGAATATTTCCCTTAACAGAAGTGGAATTGGAGACTCTCAGGACTTACATTGATGACAATTTGAAAAAGGGGTTCATACGTCCTTCTACGTCCCCAGCTGGGGCAGGAATCTTTTTTGTAGAAAAGAAGGACCATTCTCTCCGCCCTTGTGTTGACTACCGGGACTTAAATAAAGTTACAGTCAAGAACCGGTACCCATTGCCTTTGGTACCCGAATTATTCCAGCGCCTTGGATCAGCTAGTATCTTCACAAAACTGGATCTGCGCGGAGCCTATAATTTGGTCCGTATCCGAAGTGGGGACGAATGGAAGACTGCCTTCCGCACCCGCTTCGGACACTTTGAATATCTCGTAATGCCCTTTGGGCTGTGCAACGCTCCTGCGACTTTCCAGCATTTTGTGAATGATATCTTTAGAGATTTTCTCGACCTGTTTGTCATAGTATACCTGGACGACATCTTAATGTTCTCCCCCTCTCTGCCAGCTCACAGGGAACACGTTAAGAAGGTTCTCACTCGGCTTCGCCAACACGGCTTGTACGCAAAACCTGAGAAGTGCGAGTTTGAACGTCGCAGCATTCAGTTTTTGGGGCTGATTATTTCGGTGGATGGAATCAAGATGGATCCGCAAAAAGTTTCGGCCATCCTGGATTGGCCAGCCCCTACTGATAAGAGAGGAATTCAACGCTTTGTGGGGTTTGCGAATTTTTATCGAAAATTCATCAAGGGATTTTCTACAATCATCGCTCCAATCACCAGATTAACGAGACAAGGTATCAAGTTCCAGTGGACTCCGGAGGCACAAGCCGCAATTTGTGTCAGCATCTGTCCTGAAGCATCCTAATTCTGCGCTACCCTACATCCTTGAGGTGGATGCATCCGAAGTTGCAGTGGGAGCAGTCCTTTCTCAGAGACAGGGCCCCAAGGCCTTATTGCATCCGGTGGCGTTCTTCTCACGTAAGTTGTCTGAAGCGGAAAGGAATTATGATGTCGGGGACAGGGAACTACTTGCTATCAAAGCTGCACTGGAGGAATGGCGCTATCTCCTGGAGGGAGCAGCCCATCCCATTCTGGTATACACTGACCACAAGAACTTAGAGTATTTAAAGACTGCTAAGAGGCTGAAGCCGCGTCAGGCCAGATGGGCACTTTTCTTTACAAGATTTTCCTTCCACATTACCTATAGGCCCGGATCGAAAAACACCAAACCCGACGCGCTATCCCGGATGTTCAGCGAACCCGAAGTTCTTCAACCCACAGACACCATCCTTGCGCCCGGAAATTTCCTTATGCTCCAGGAAGATCTTCTATCCCAACTTAAGCAGGCTTCATCTTCAGCTTCACATCCCTCAAACACCACCTTACTCTCTAGCAATGACTTGTTATGGCATGAAAATAAGATCTACGTGCCCCAACAACTACGGGTTGCTGTTCTCAAGTCTTGCTACGACCACAAATTGGCCGGTCATTTTGGGGTACACAAGACCGCCGAACTTCTCCAACGCACCTTCTGGTGGCCTCAGCTGCTAAGAGACTGTAAACTTTATGTTGAATCTTGCATTACCTGTACCCAGAACAAGAGTAGCAAGACCAAAGCCTGGGGATTGCTGAAACCACTCCCCATCCCGGAAAGGCCTTGGAAAATGATTTCCATAGACTTTATTGTAGAATTACCACCGTCAGAAGGCTTCACCACTATCCTTGTGGTGGTCGACAGATTGTCCAAAATGGCTCACTTTCTGCCCATGAAGGGTACACCCTCTGCCCCTGAGACCGCAAGGATCTTCATTAAGGAGATTGTAAGACTCCACGGTATACCTGCGAACATTGTTTCCGATCGTGGAGTACAATTTACATCAAAATTTTGGAGAGCTTTATGTAAGTCCTTGAAAATTGGTCTTTCATTCTCGTCTGCCTATCATCCCCAGACCAACGGCCAGACCGAACGAACGAACCAGACCCTTGAGCAATATTTGCGGTGTTATTCTTCTTTTTCGCAAAATGATTGGGTATCCCTTTTACCACTTGCCGAGTTTTCCTACAATAACTCTGTTCATTCTGCAACTAATCAATCTCCCTTCTTTGCGAACTATGGCTTTCACCCTCAGTTCTTATCAGCCAATATCCCAGAATGCACGGTTCCAGCAGCTCAAGAAACTTTGAACTTTTTCTGCACCAATAACAAGTTGCTTCAAGAAACGATGGCAAGAACCCAAGAGCGCAACAAAGCAGTTTTTGACAGAAAGAGGAGAGGGGAGCTCGATCTAAAACCCGGAGATTTGGTTTGGTTATCTACTCTGAATCTAAAATTAACATGCCCATCTAGAAAACTGGGCCCAAAATTTGTGGGTCCTTTCCCAATTTCCAGGAAAATTAATAATGTGGCTTATGAACTGAAATTACCAGAATCGCTGCGTATTCACCCGGTGTTTCATGTGTCCCTCTTAAGACCTTCAATCCAGGATCCCTTCACCGATCGGAACGTGGGCCCTCCTGAACCTGTGCTTATTAATGGTGAAGAAGAGTTTGAAGTAGAAGCAATTTTGGATTGCAGAAAGAGACGCAACCAGGTCCAGTATCTGGTAAAGTGGAAGGGGTATGGTCCTGAAGAGAACTCCTGGGAACCAGAGACTGGCATCCACGCCAAGAGGTTGGTTCTGGCATTTAAAAGATCTCACCCAGGTAGGATGTCCCAGTTGGGCATCCGGAGGCTGCCCATTGGGGGGGGCAATGTCAGGAAGATCCTCCTCACGGACGTCCGAGCGGCGAAAGTCGCAGAAGATCTTTTACCCAGTTTCAGGAGCGTTACCGCGATCAGCGGTGCGCGCGTGCGCGGTCGTTTGACGCAAATTGGCGCCAATAGCGCTATTTAAACTGGAGCCATGCTTCAGTGTTTTGCTGCCTGATCAACAGCGTTCCTGTGCTTCCTGGTGATCCGTATCTGAACCTGAACCTGTACCTGTACCTGTATCCTGATCCGTATCGAACCCGGCTTGTTCCCGACTCTGCTGTTTGCTGCCTGCCCCCCGACTTTGGCTTTGTACCCGACTACTCTTCTGGATTCCGTTTCTGTACCTGATCTGCCCGCCTGTGCCTGACCTGGACTGTTACACCATCCGTCAACTGTAAGTTGCTTGCTGTTGTACTACAGGACACCTCCCAGTCCTCCGCAATATTTGGCTGTACTCCTTCTGCGTTTGTAGCCTTCTACCTCTGGCTGCAGACTACTGGACTCTTCCACTTCCGCTTATCCATTGCACCTGCATCTGTTGTTGGACTACAATACCCCTCCGTTGTTTGTCACTTCCTGCAATCACTTGTATGCCGTTGCTGGACTACAGGAACCCTTCTGCTGTCTGCTGAACCTTATCTCACCGTTGCCTGCATTCTGACACCGGACTACAATACACCTCCTCCTTCAACGGTCTTCTGCCTCTACCACCTGCTATCCAGTCAGGCACTTGTGCCCCTCTGTGCTCCTGAGCCCCTGTCACCACTACCAGGGTCTCTCGAGTCAGAGGTCTACGAGAGGCCACTCCCTGCACTCCGGGCTCTGCTTAAAGGTACGTGACAATGTGATATTCACAAAGAGATTCCTCCAGAATGTGACATTCATATAAAGAATTCACCAGCATGTGAAGTTCACACGGAGACTCCACCAGCATGCGACGTTCACACGGAGACTCCACCAGCATGTGACAACGATGGGGGCGAGATTACAAGAAAGGAAAAGCACATACTAGTGGTAGGGGATTCAGTTATTGGAAAGATACAGAGGGCAATCTGTCACAAAGACCGTTATCGCCAAACAGTATGTTGTTTACCGGGCGCTCGGGTTCGGAACATTGCAGATTGCATGGACAGATTGTTGGATGGCACTGGAGAGGACCCAGCTGTCATGGTATATAACGGTACCAATGACAAAGTTAGAGAAAGCTGGACCACCCTACAAAACGATTTCAGGGACTTAGGGGCTATATTAAAGAAAAGGTCCCCCAAGGCAATATTTTCTGAAATACTGCCGGTACCTCGAGCCACACCAGAGAGGCAACAGGAGCTTAGGATACTTAACAAGTGGCTGAGGAACTGGTGCATGGAGGAGGGGTTTGGCTTCATGGCGAACTGGGCTGACTTTTCAGGCAGTTACCATCTTTATAGTAGTGACGGATTGCACTTAAATGGGAGGGGTGCAGCTTTTTTGGGATTAAAGATGGCCAAAATGTTGGAAGAAAATTTTAACTAGGTGATGAGGAGGATGGATTAGAGGATGATTTGCTAGTGAATATGAGGGAGAGAATCTTCAATTAAGAGCCATCACCGGAATCCACTATGTCATCAATCTCTTGAAAGATTCTCATCAGCAGCTTCTGAATCACAAACTATCAATGTAGTTGGACAAACAAGACAAAGACAATTGGCTTTTTCCTAGAAGAAGACTCAACCAAAAGTCTGAGGAACCTCCCCAGGGATCAGGTACCAACACAGGTCCCTACACTGGTGGCGGCTGTCACTCCAGTAACCGGAAGGTCTTCCCATCAGCCCTCTATTTACCTTTTTGCAGCTTTTAAATCACCAACTATCAATGTAGTTGGACAAACAAAACAATTGGCCGTTCCTAGAAGACAACTCAACAAAAAGTCTGAGGAACCTCTCAGGGACCAGGGACCAGGTATGGCTGTACCAACACAGGTCCCTACACTGGTGGCGGCTGCCACTCCAGTAACCAGAGGGTCTTCCCATCAGCCCTCTATTTTCATTTTTGGAGCTTCTGAATCACCAACTATGAATGTAAATGGACAAACAAGACGATTGACTGTTCCTAGAAGACTCAACAAAGTCTGAGCAACCCTCTCAGGGACCAGGTACGGCTGTACCAACACAGATCCCTACACTAGTGGCGGCTGCCACTCCAGTAACCGGAAGGTCTTCCCGGCAGACCTCCATTTACCTTTCTGCAGCTTCTAAATCACCAACAGGGGGAGAATGGAAGAGGCAGAGAGGGAGGAAAGGGGGGGGGAGGTTGGAGGAAGAAGGGGGTGAGGGTTGGGGGGAACCCTCACACCCCTTCCTTAACCCAACCTCCCCTCCCCCCTCCTTTCCTCCCTTTCTCCCTCTTCTATACTCCCCCTCCCCCTTGTTATACTTTTCCCTTTATTTGGGGAGTTTGGGGGCTTGTATGTTTTTGAGGCGTGTGCTGGACCAGTTATGAGGGGAGATTGGAGACTGGTATGTTTTTAAGGCGTGTGTTGGACCGGCATGTTTTTGAGGCGTGTGTTGGACCGGCTATAAGGGGAGGTTGGAGGCCGGTATGTTTTTGAGGCATGTGTCCTCCCACTTCTGGTACTCTTTTTGTCTTCAGAGGTGGGAGGAGTCTTTACAGCTTTATTTAGGCTTTCTCTGCTGGAGAAATGAGAACTCTTCCCGCCAGCGAGGTCCTTTATGGAGAAGTCCAAGGCCTCACTCACACAGGGTGTATGAATCTGTACCCTGTGTGGGGGCTGTGTTTACCCCAAAAAGGACCTCCATGTGGGTGCAGTTGAGCGGACGCACCCTGGGTGCGTTCGGGCCGTGCACCGGCATCCACACAGATGTCACATTAGGTACAACTGCTGGACCCCAATTGACAGCAATGGGACTATCTACAAGGGATGCTGGGAACACCTGTGCATCCCCATTCCGGTAAACGCGGCCCTCCAATGGGGTACAGATTCATACTCTCCATGTGAATAAGACCTAAGTGTGAATGGAATAAGTAGCTCCATTGTGTTGCTAAATTGGGGACCGCTGTACCCCTCTTTATTGTTATTTGGGTGCATTTTATTATAGGAGTGTTATACATTGTATTTGTACTCCACTCAGTGGGGACGGGCCTTAGAGAACAGAGGCCACATATAGGCAGCACAGAGGCTTAGGGGTTAGCCTTTCAGCACTGGGGTCCATGGTTCAAATCCTGACCAGGACACTATCTGCATGGAGTTTGCATGTTCTCCCTGTGCTTGCGTGGGGTTTCCTCCGGGTACTCCAGTTTCCTCCCACACTACAAAGACATGCTACCTTGCGTTGGTGCTGCAGTGGTGAGCATAGCTGCCTTTCAAGCAGCTGACCCGGGTTCGATTCCCGGCCAATGCCATCTCCAATACTTGGAGTCCTCAGAGAGAAAAGCGCCATACAATGCGGAGTATATATTAACGGTGAAAAGAAGAATGAAGCGAATTTGTTAAGGTTTGAGGAAGAAAAATGTTCCCCCAGAAACTATAGAAGGTGAACCCCGCAACTGATAGACGACGCTAAGGCTGCGATCAAACCTAGGCGTTCCGGATCGCAGGCGGAATTACTGCAATTCCAGATTGTGTTCTCTTTACTTTCAATGGCACCTCAATCACGGGACAATATTGTCACCTGACAAATCGCGCAAACAAAATCGCAGGACGCCTGTTTCCAAAAAGCAGTCCTGCTATTTGTCAAGTGACAATCGCAGCAAAATCACACCTCAATTGAGTTGATATTGAACGAAAAGGTATTGCAAGCATGTGACATGTTTTGCGGCCATTCGGGAATCTGGAACACCTAGGTGTGAACAGATCCTCGCCGTGTCCATCACACGACAAGAACTTCCTGCAAGGACGTCCCCCCAACATGAATATTGCACCCATACCCCCCCAGCAGGAATATTACCCCAATACTCCCCCCTCAGCAGGAATATTACACCAATAGTACACCCATACCCCCCCCCCAGCAGGAATATTACCCCAATACTCCCCCCCAGCAGGAATATTACACCCATACTCCCCCCAGCAGGAATATTACACCCATACTCCCTCCAGCAGGAATATACACCCATACTTCCCCCAGCAGGAATATTACACCCATACTCCCCCCCCCCAGCAGGAATATTACACCCATACTCCCCCCAGCAGGAATATACACCCATACTTCCCCCAGCAGGAATATTACACCCATACTCCCCCCCCCCCAGCAGGAATATTACACCCATACTCCCTCCAGCAGGAATATACACCCATACTTCCCCCAGCAGGAATATTACACCCATACTCCCCCCCCCCCAGCAGGAATATTACACCCATACTCCCCCCAGCAGGAATATTACCCCAATACTCCCCCCCAGCAGGAATATTACACCCATACTTCCCCCAGCAGGAATATTACCCCAATACCCCCCCCCCCCAGCAGGAATATTACACCCATACTCCCCCCAGCAGGAATATTACACCCATACTCCCCCCAGCAGGAATATTACACCCATACTTCCCCCAGCAGGAATATTACCCCAATACTCCCCCCCAGCAGGAATATTACACCCATACTCCCCCCCAGCAGGAATATTACACCCATACTTCCCCCAGCAGGAATATTACACCCATACTTCCCCCAGCAGGAATATTACACCCATACTCCCCCCTTAGCAGGAATATTATACCCATACCCCCCATCAGGAATATTACACCAATACTCCCACCAATATGAATATTACATCCATACTCCCCCAAGCAGTAATATTACACCCATACCCCCCCAGCAGGAATATAACACCCATACCCCCCCAGCAGGAATATTGCACCCATACTCCCCCCCCAGGAGGAATATTACACCCATACTCCCCCCCAGAAGGAATATTAGGGGGGATATAGTATATAAAGATATATTAGGACAGTGGATATATAGTATATACAAAGAGTACACATGTCACACGTCTATATCTGGGTATATACAGGGGATATAGTATATAGAGATATATAAGACAGTGGATATATAGTATATACAGAGAGTACACATGTCACACCTCTATATCTGGGTATATACGGGGGATATAATATATAGAGATATATTAGGACAGTGGATAAATAATATATACAGAGAGTACACATCACACCTCTATATCTGGGTATATACAGGGAATATAGTATATAGAAACATATAGTACAGTATATATAAAGTATATACAGAGAGTACACATCACACCTCTATATCTGGGTATATACGGGATATGGTATATAGAGATATATAGGACAGCAGATATATAGTATATACAGAGAGTACACATGTCACACCTCTATATCCGGGTATATACGGGGGATATAGTTTATAGCGATATATATATAGGACAGCGATTCCTTCCTGCCTATGTGCTGTTCGGAGATCACTATGAACCTACCATAGGGTCCAAGTGATCCCTTCCAGGCTATGTTCTGGTCGGAGATCACTATGGACCTACCATAGGGGACATGTGATCCCATCCTGGTCAGAGATCACTATGGATCTACCATAGGGGACATGTGATCCCATCCTGGTCAGAGATCACTATGGACCTACCATAGGGGACATGTGATCCCATCCTGGTCAGAGATCACTATGGACCTACCATAGGGGACATGTGATCCCACCCTGGTCAGAGATCACTATGGACCTACCATAGGGGACATGTGATCCCATCCTGGTCAAAGATCACTATGGACCTACCATAGGGGACATGTGATCCCATCCTGGTCAGAGATCACTATGGACCTACCATAGGGGACATGTGATCCCACCCTGGTCAGAGATCACTATGGACCTACCATAGGGGACATGTGATCCCATCCTGGTCAGAGATCACTATGGACCTAACATAGGGACCATATGAACCCTGGAAATCAAAAGACAAGTAGAAGTGGCGCTGACCCCTATTATCTCAAGGTAAAAGGTGTGCTATATAAAAGGCAATTTTTTGAGATAAATACAAAAATGAGTATATGAAAAAAATATTAATAAAAATAATAATAATAAAAAAATAGTAAAAGCGAAAAAAAAAAATTGAAAAATAATGAACCTTGTGTTGGATCCTCTGCCAGGTATTGGTAGTATTGGTATCGGTAATGATGTTTGCGTATATTAATCACTTTAGTGAATTAGACCAACAAGATATCTAAGTATTTCCAAACACCTTATGTACCATAACCAGTGAAGTGATTATTTTCATAAAGTGAAAAGTAAACTAACGCCTTACACAGGTTCATTTTATTTTGATTTTTATCTGTTAAATACAAGACACACCGCCAACTTAACACCGAAAGCCACATGATTAAACTTTAGATACACACTTTATAGGTCTCTTCAACACCCAACAGGGGGTATAGCACATAAATATTCCTTTAAAATATTAACATTTTCAATTTCTCAATCACATTTAAATTTGGAAAATTGGTGACGATTTTTTTTTTACTTTAAACTTTAGGTATCCACCACACAGTGCTTTACAACACCCAACAGAGGGTATAGCACATAAATATTCCTTTAAAATATAAATGTTTCAATTCTTCGATCGCCTGTATTTCGAAAAAGCTGGTGATGCACTTTTCACCTCAAATTTACTAAAGGGAAGCACTACCTTCGACCTCACACGTCATTTAACCTTTATTCGTTTGAATTTTTACATTTTTTTTCTTTGTGTAAAAACGTTTCACTTTATGAAAATAATCACTTCACTGGTTATTGGAAGTACTTAGATATCTTGTTGGTCTAATTCACTAGAGTGTTTAATAAACACAAACATCATTGTCTACCAATACCCGGCAGACGATCCAACACAAGGTTCATTATTTTTCCCCAAAAATTTTTTCACTATTACTATTTTTTATTATTATTTTTATTATTATTTTTTTTTTTTTTTCATGTACTCATTTTTGTATTTATCTCAAAAAAATTGCCTTTGTATAGCACACCTTTTACCTTGAGATAATAGGGGTCAGCGCCACTTCTACTTGTCTTTTCATTTCCACACTCATCCTGCCGGCGGGGGGGGGGAGGGGAATAAATTGTAGAGGCAGCTCCCCACCCCACAGCACATAAAAGGGCACTTTTTGGATCAGTTAAAGCCGTAGCGCAGCCTCACCTCTTCTCTTCCTACCATATGAACCCTGCCTGGCTATGTCCTGGATATAAATCTCTATTGCCCTAACACGGGGTCCATGTGATCCCTTCCTGGTCAGAGATCACTATGTAAACAAAGAAAATGCGGCGCACAAAGCAAAAAATATAAACGCATTTAACCACTTACAGACCGGACCATTTTGCTGGTCCAAAGACCAGACCACTTTTTTGCGATTCGGCGCTGCGTCGCTTTAACTGACAATTGCGCGGTCGTGCGACGTGGCTCCCAAACAAAATTGATGTCCTTTTTTTCCCCACAAATAGAGCTTTCTTTTGGTGGTACTTGATCACCTCTGCGGTTTTTATTTTTTGTGATATAAACATAAATAGAGCGACAATTCTGAAAAAAAAAAAAACGCATTATTTTTTACTTTTTGTTATAATAAATATCCCCCCAAAAATATATAAAAAAACATTTTTTTCCCTCAGTTTAGGCCGATACGTATTCTTCTACATATTTTTGGTACAAAAAAATCGCAATAAGCGATTATTGATTGGTTTGCGCAAAAGTTATAGCGTTTACAAAATAGGGGATGGTTTTATGGCATTTTTATTAATAATTTTTTTTTTTAACTAGTAATGGCGGCGATCAGCGATTTTTATTGTGACTGCGACATTGTGGGGTACCTGTACGCCAATATGCCTGCCCGTGCCATTCTGCCAACGTACATCGGCGTGCACCGGTCGGGAACCGGTTAAAAAAGGATGCCCAATTTATTAGGAAAAAACAATTCCACTCACATTTAAAGAGGAAGTAAACCCTGATGAGGTTACCTTCTCTTTCATTCTCTGCAAAGGTAAAGCATAATGGACTACTATGCATCGCATCGCATCGCATTGCATAGTAGTCCATTATGTGTCACTTACCTGACACAGGAGCCAGCGATGTCACCGTTGTTCCCTGTAGTCCGGAGCGTCCATCTTCTCGGTGGGTCTCGCTGCTCCACCGCTGTCATTCAGCGAAGCCGCGATGACGTCACTCCCGCGCATGCTACTACTACTATCCTTATCTCTGCTGAATGAGGTGGAGGGAGATCTGTTGTGGATTCACTGAACTTTCAGTACCTGTTTTGGACTTTTACACATGAATGCATTACTTTAAATGCGTTTATATTTTTTGCTTTGCATTTTCTTTGTTTATATTGTGCATATTGTTCCCTGCAATATAGTGCGAGCTGCCATTTTATTTATTTTCTTTTTTATTTATATTTTTTTGAGTTAGCGCAACAATCTTTATTTGTACAGAGATCACTATGATCCTACCATAGGGGCCATGTGATCCCTTCCTGGTCGGAGATCACTATGGATCTAACATAGGGGCCATATGAATGAATGAATGAAATACTTGTATAGCGCACAATTCAAACTGAATCGCCTCTATGATCCCTGCCTGGCTATGTCCTGGATATAAATCCCTATTGCCCTAACATAGGAGGGTCCATGTGATCCTTTCCTGGTCAGAGATCATTATGAATCTACCATATGGGCCATGTGATACCTTCCTGTCCATTTCCTGGTCTTAGATTACTATGATCCTATCATAGGGGCCATGTGATCCCTTCCTGGCTATGTCCTGGTCAGAGATCAGAGGCTGTGAGTACAGGATATGAGAGATAGTCAGAGACTGTGTGGACATGATACAAGAGATGGTCAGAGATTATAGACATGATAGACGAGATGGTCAGAGACTGCAGACATAATACAGAAGATCGTCAGAGACTGCAGACATGATACTGGAGCTGGTCAGAGACTGCAGACATAGTACAGGAGACGGTCAGAGACTGCAGACATAGTACAGGAGACGGTCAGAGACTGCAGACATGGTACAGGAGATGGTCAGAGACTGCAGACATAGTACAGGAGATGGACAGAGACTGCAGACATAGTACAGGAGATGGTCAGAGACTGCAGACATACTACAGGAGACGGTCAGAGACTGCAGACATGCTACAGGAGATGGTCAGAGACTGCAGACATAGTACAGGAGATGGTCAGAGACTGCAGACATACTACAGGAGACGGTCAGAGACTGCAGACATACTACAGGAGACGGTCAGAGACTGCAGACATGCTACAGGAGATGGTCAGAGACTGCAGACATACTACAGGAGACGGTCAGAGACTGCAGACATGCTACAGGAGATGGTCAGAGACTGCAGACATAGTACAGGAGATGGTCAGAGGCTGCAGACATACTACAGGAGACGGTCAGAGACTGCAGACATACTACAGGAGACGGTCAGAGACTGCAGACATGCTACAGGAGATGGTCAGAGACTGCAGACATACTACAGGAGATGGTCAGAGACTGCAGACATACTACAGGAGATGGTCAGAGACTGCAGACATGCTACAGGAGATGGTCAGAGACTGCAGACATGCTACAGGAGATGGTCAGAGACTGCAGACATACTACAGGAGATGGTCAGAGACTGCAGACATGCTACAGGAGATGGTCAGAGACTGCAGACATGCTACAGGACATGGTCAGAGACTGCAGACATACTACAGGAGATGGTCAGAGACTGCAGACATGCTACAGGAGATGGTCAGAGACTGCAGACATACTACAGGAGATGGTCAGACTGCAGACATGCTACAGGAGATGGTCAGAGACTGCAGACATGCTACAGGAGACGGTCAGAGACTGCAGACATAGTACAGGAGATGGTCAGAGACTGCAGACATAGTACAGGAGATGGTCAGGGACTGCAGACATAGTACAGGAGATGATCAGAGACTGCAGACATAGTACAGGAGATGGTCAGAGACTGCAGACATGGTACAGGAGATGGTCAGAGACTGCAGACATGGTACAGGAGACAGTCAGAGACTGCAGACATAGTACAGGAGATGATCAGAGACTGCAGACATTCTACAGGAGAAATGTATGTGTTCCAACCTGAGTAACCATATAGCATCGGGTACTTCCTTCCAAAGAGTCAAATATATTGGAAGGAAGATTGGGGTGGGATTATAATGGTGCCAACAGATAATAATGAAAGAAAGAAGAAGTAATTAAAGCATCACATTTATTGTAGACATGATTAAAATACGATCAAATAAAATTATTTATTATACATCTCAAATTTGGTGGTGAAACAAGTGAGATTCCGGTTATATGGTGGCTAAGGGTTCCTGTGTTATCCCAACATGTTTCGCCAGTGTAGGCTTCATCGGGGGATTTGAGAACCACCAGAAAGGATGTAAAACTATACAGAAACATATAAGAATACAATATCAAAAAATATAAGAAAGTAAGGATATATACAGGGATAGGGACAATTGTAGACACTCACTCAGGTTGAACTGGATGGACTGGTGTCTTTATTCAACCTTACTAACTATGAAACTATACATAAATTACAAATACAAAAAGTATGTACATCGCTTTGCCATTGTCCACTCATCCCGAAGCTCACCCCGGCAAGCTCCCCAGGCGATCACCACTAGGATCAGCACCACCGAAGAGAGGAGGCACTATGTGACCACAGAGGACAACACAACGACCAGGCTAACAACAAAAAGGAATGGTTTAGGAAGGCAGGAAGTTGCTGTATAGATTTATATAGAAAAGGACAGGGTACAACAGCACCATCATGCATATAGCATTGGTGCATAGAAAGCAACCCTGGTGGTCCATTTGTAATTATCCATAGGATTTACTTACTCAGAGAACAATATACAGAGTAAGCACAAGAGGGCGCCTGTATATAGGAAAACACGTATCCAGACTAGATAGGTTGGTTTTGCCGAGACACAAAAAAAAAAAAAGACTAAAAAAAGAAACAAAACAACGATCTCTCTCTCTCTCTCTCTCTCTCTCTCTCTTTTTTTTTTTTCTCCTTTTTTTTTGTGTCTCGGCAAAACCAACCTTTCCAGTCGGTGGTGCTGATCCTAGTGGTGATCGCCTGGGGGGCTTGCCGGGGTGAGCTTTGGGATGGGTGGACAATGGCAAAGTGATGTACATACTTTTTATATTTATAATTAATGTATATAACCTTATATATTTATTGATATTGCATTCTTATAGATTTCTATATAGTTTTACATGCTTTGCGGAGGTTTTCAAATCGCCCGATGAAGTCAACACTGACGAAACATGTCGGGATAACGCAGGAAACCTTAGCCGCTATACAACTGGAACCTCACTTGTTTCACCACCAAAATGAAAATGTATAATGAATGATTTTATTTGATTGTATTTTAATCATGTCTACAATAAATGTGATGTTTTATTTACTTCTTGTTTCTATTATTATCTGTTGGCAACGTTATAATCCCAACCTACATAATACATTATACTACAGGAGACGGTCAGAGACTGCAGACATAGTACAGGGGATGGTCAGAGACTGCAGACATACTACAAGAGCTGATCAGAGACTGCAGACATACTACAAGAGCTGATCAGAGACTGCAGACACAGTACAGGAGATGATCAGACTGCAGACATACTACAGGAGATGGTCAGAGACTGCAGATATACTACAGGAGACGGTCAGAGACTGCAGACATAGTACAGGAGATGATCAGAGACTGCAGACATAGTACAGGAGTTGGTCAGAGACTGCAGACATAGTACAGGAGACGATCAGAGACTGCAGACATAGTACAGGAGTTGGTCAGAGACTGCAGACATACTACAGGAGATGATCAGAGACTGCAGACATAGTACAGGAGATGGTCAGAGACTGCAGACATAGTACAGGAGATGGTCAGAGACTGCAGACATAGTACAGGAGATGGTCAGAGACTGCAGACATAGTACAGGAGATGATCAGAGACTGCAGACATACTACAGGAGATGGTCAGAGACTGCAGATATACTACAGGAGACGGTCAGAGACTGCAGACATAGTACAGGAGTTGGTCAGAGACTGCAGACATAGTACGGGAGACGATCAGAGACTGCAGACATAGTACAGGAGATGGTCAGAGACTGCAGACATAGTACAGGAGACGGTCAGAGACTGCAGACATACTACAGGAGACGGTCAGAGACTGCAGACATAGTACAGGAGATGGTCAGAGACTGCAGACATACTACAGGAGACGGTCAGAGACTGCAGACATAGTACAGGAGATGGTCAGAGACTGCAGACATAGTACAGGAGATGGTCAGAGACTGCAGACATAGTACAGGAGATGATCAGAGACTGCAGACATAGTACAGGAGATGATCAGAGACTGCAGACATAGTACAGGAGATGATCAAAGACTGCAGACATAGTACAGGAGATGATCAGAGACTGCAGACATAGTAAAGGAGATGGTCAGAGACTGCAGACATAGTACAGGAGATGGTCAGAGACTGCAGACATAGTACAGGAGATGATCAGAGACTGCAGACATAGTACAGGAGATGATCAGAGACTGCAGACATAGTACAGGAGATGATCAGAGACTGCAGACATAGTACAGGAGATGATCAGAGACTGCAGACATAGTAAAGGAGATGATCAGAGACTGCAGACATAGTACAGGAGATGTTCAGAGACTGCAGACATAGTACAGGAGATGATCAGAGACTGCAGACATAGTAAAGGAGATGATCAGAGACTGCAGACACAGTACAGGAGATAATCAGAGACTGCAGACATAGTAAAGGAGATGATCAGAGACTGCAGACATAGTACAGGAGATGATCAGAGACTGCAGACTTAGTACAGGAGATGGTCAGAGACTGCAGACACAGTACAGGAGATGATCAGAGACTGCAGACATAGTGCAGGAGATGATCAGAGACTGCAGACATAGTACAGGAGATGATCAGAGACTGCAGACACGGTACAGGAGATGATCAGAGACTGCAGACATAGTACAGGAGATGATCAGAGACTGCATACATACTACAGGAGATGGTCAGAGACTGCAGATATGGTACAAGAGCTGATCAGAGACTGCAGACACAGTACAGGAGATGATCAGACTGCAGACATAGTACAGGAGATGATCAGAGACTGCAGACACAGTACAGGAGATGATCAGAGACTGCAGACATACTACAAGAGCTGATCAGAGACTGCAGACATACTACAAGAGCTGATCAGAGACTGCAGACACAGTACAGGAGATGATCAGACTGCAGACATAGTACAGGAGATGATCAGAGACTGCAGACATAGTACAGGAGATGGTCAGAGACTGCAGACATAGTACAGGAGATGATCAGAGACTGCAGACACAGTACAGGAGATGATCAGAGACTGCAGACATACTACAGGAGATGATCAGAGACTGCAGACATAGTACAGGAGATGGTCAGAGACTGCAGACATAGTACAGGAGACGGTCAGAGACTGCAGACATAGTACAGGAGATGGTCAGAGACTGCAGACATAGTACAGGAGATGGTCAGAGACTGCAGACATAGTACAGGAGATGATCAGAGACTGCAGACATACTACAGGAGATGGTCAGAGACTGCAGATATACTACAGGAGACGGTCAGAGACTGCAGACATAGTACAGGAGTTGGTCAGAGACTGCAGACATAGTACAGGAGACGATCAGAGACTGCAGACATAGTACAGGAGATGGTCAGAGACTGCAGACATAGTACAGGAGACGGTCAGAGACTGCAGACATACTACAGGAGACGGTCAGAGACTGCAGACATAGTACAGGAGATGGTCAGAGACTGCAGACATACTACAGGAGACGGTCAGAGACTGCAGACATAGTACAGGAGATGGTCAGAGACTGCAGACATAGTACAGGAGATGATCAGAGACTGCAGACATAGTACAGGAGATGGTCAGAGACTGCAGACATACTACAGGAGACGGTCAGAGACTGCAGACATAGTACAGGAGATGGTCAGAGACTGCAGACATGGTACAGGAGATGATCAGAGACTGCAGACATAGTACAGGAGATGGTCAGAGACTGCAGACATAGTACAGGAGATGATCAGAGACTGCAGACATAGTACAGGAGATGATCAGAGACTGCAGACATAGTACAGGAGATGATCAAAGACTGCAGACATAGTACAGGAGATGATCAGAGACTGCAGACATAGTAAAGGAGATGGTCAGAGACTGCAGACATAGTACAGGAGATGGTCAGAGACTGCAGACATAGTACAGGAGATGATCAGAGACTGCAGACATAGTACAGGAGATGATCAGAGACTGCAGACATAGTACAGGAGATGATCAGAGACTGCAGACATAGTACAGGAGATGATCAGAGACTGCAGACATAGTACAGGAGATGATCAGAGACTGCAGACTTAGTACAGGAGATGGTCAGAGACTGCAGACACAGTACAGGAGATGATCAGAGACTGCAGACATAGTGCAGGAGATGATCAGAGACTGCAGACACAGTACAGGAGATGATCAGAGACTGCAGACACGGTACAGGAGATGATCAGAGACTGCAGACATAGTACAGGAGATGATCAGAGACTGCATACATACTACAGGAGATGGTCAGAGACTGCAGATATGGTACAGGAGATGATCAGAGACTGCATACATACTACAGGAGATGGTCAGAGACTGCAGATATGGTACAGGAGATGATCAGAGACTGCAGACATACTACAGGAGATGATCAGAGACTGCAGACATAGTACAGGAGATGGTCAGAGACTGCAGACATACTACAGGAGATGATCAGAGACTGCAGACATAGTACAGGAGATGGTCAGAGACTGCAGACATAGTACAGGAGACGGTCAGAGACTGCAGACATAGTACAGGACATGGTCAGAGACTGCAGACATAGTACAGGAGATGATCAGAGACTGCAGACATAGTACAGGAGATGGTCAGAGACTGCAGACATAGTACAGGAGATGATCAGAGACTGCAGACATAGTACAGGAGATGGTCAGAGACTGCAGACATAGTACAGGAGACGGTCAGAGACTGCAGACATAGTACAGGAGATGGTCAGAGACTGCAGACATAGTACAGGAGATGGTCAGAGACTGCAGACATAGTACAGGAGATGATCAGAGACTGCAGACATACTACAGGAGATGGTCAGAGACTGCAGATATACTACAGGAGACGGTCAGAGACTGCAGACATAGTACAGGAGTTGGTCAGAGACTGCAGACATAGTACAGGAGACGATCAGAGACTGCAGACATAGTACAGGAGATGGTCAGAGACTGCAGACATACTACAGGAGACGGTCAGAGACTGCAGACATAGTACAGGAGATGGTCAGAGACTGCAGACATACTACAGGAGACGGTCAGAGACTGCAGACATAGTACAGGAGATGGTCAGAGACTGCAGACATAGTACAGGAGATGATCAGAGACTGCAGACATAGTACAGGAGATGATCAGAGACTGCAGACATAGTACAGGAGATGATCAGAGACTGCAGACATAGTAAAGGAGATGGTCAGAGACTGCAGACATAGTACAGGAGATGGTCAGAGACTGCAGACATAGTACAGGAGATGATCAGAGACTGCAGACATAGTACAGGAGATGATCAGAGACTGCAGACATAGTACAGGAGATGATCAGAGACTGCAGACATAGTACAGGAGATGATCAGAGACTGCAGACATAGTAAAGGAGATGATCAGAGACTGCAGACATACTACAGGAGACGGTCAGAGACTGCAGACATAGTACAGGAGATGATCAGAGACTGCAGACATAGTAAAGGAGATGGTCAGAGACTGCAGACATACTACAGGAGACGGTCAGAGACTGCAGACATAGTACAGGAGATGATCAGAGACTGCAGACATAGTACAGGAGATGATCAGAGACTGCAGACTTAGTACAGGAGATGGTCAGAGACTGCAGACACAGTACAGGAGATGATCAGAGACTGCAGACATAGTGCAGGAGATGATCAGAGACTGCAGACATAGTACAGGAGATGATCAGAGACTGCAGACACGGTACAGGAGATGATCAGAGACTGCAGACATAGTACAGGAGATGATCAGAGACTGCATACATACTACAGAAGATGGTCAGAGACTGCAGATATGGTACAGGAGATGATCAGAGACTGCATACATACTACAGGAGATGGTCAGAGACTGCAGATATGGTACAGGAGATGATCAGAGACTGCAGACATACTACAGGAGATGATCAGAGACTGCAGACATAGTACAGGAGATGGTCAGAGACTGCAGACATACTACAGGAGATGATCAGAGACTGCAGACATAGTACAGGAGATGGTCAGAGACTGCAGACATAGTACAGGAGACGGTCAGAGACTGCAGACATAGTACAGGACATGGTCAGAGACTGCAGACATAGTACAGGAGATGGTCAGAGACTGCAGACATAGTACAGGAGATGATCAGAGACTGCAGACATAGTACAGGAGATGGTCAGAGACTGCAGACATAGTACAGGAGATGATCAGAGACTGCAGACATAGTACAGGAGATGGTCAGAGACTGCAGACATAGTACAGGAGACGGTCAGAGAGTGCAGACATAGTACAGGAGATGGTCAGAGACTGCAGACATAGTACAGGAGATGGTCAGAGACTGCAGACATAGTACAGGAGATGATCAGAGACTGCAGACATACTACAGGAGATGGTCAGAGACTGCAGATATACTACAGGAGACGGTCAGAGACTGCAGACATAGTACAGGAGTTGGTCAGAGACTGCAGACATAGTACAGGAGACGATCAGAGACTGCAGACATAGTACAGGAGATGGTCAGAGACTGCAGACATACTACAGGAGACGGTCAGAGACTGCAGACATAGTACAGGAGATGGTCAGAGACTGCAGACATACTACAGGAGACGGTCAGAGACTGCAGACATAGTACAGGAGATGGTCAGAGACTGCAGACATACTACAGGAGACGGTCAGAGACTGCAGACATAGTACAGGAGATGGTCAAAGACTGCAGACATAGTACAGGAGATGATCAGAGACTGCAGACATAGTACAGGAGATGATCAGAGACTGCAGACATAGTACAGGAGATGATCAGAGACTGCAGACATAGTAAAGGAGATGGTCAGAGACTGCAGACATAGTACAGGAGATGGTCAGAGACTGCAGACATAGTACAGGAGATGATCAGAGACTGCAGACATAGTACAGGAGATGATCAGAGACTGCAGACATAGTACAGGAGATGATCAGAGACTGCAGACATAGTACAGGAGATGATCAGAGACTGCAGACATAGTAAAGGAGATGATCAGAGACTGCAGACATACTACAGGAGACGGTCAGAGACTGCAAACATAGTACAGGAGATGATCAGAGACTGCAGACATAGTAAAGGAGATGGTCAGAGACTGCAGACATACTACAGGAGACGGTCAGAGACTGCAGACATAGTACAGGAGATGATCAGAGACTGCAGACATAGTACAGGAGATGGTCAGAGACTGCAGACATACTACAGGAGACGGTCAGAGACTGCAGACATAGTACAGGAGATGATCAGAGACTGCAGACACAGTACAGGAGATAATCAGAGACTGCAGACATAGTAAAGGAGATGATCAGAGACTGCAGACATAGTACAGGAGATGATCAGAGACTGCAGACTTAGTACAGGAGATGGTCAGAGACTGCAGACATAGTACAGGAGATGGTCAGAGACTGCAGACATAGTGCAGGAGATGATCAGAGACTGCAGACATAGTACAGGAGATGATCAGAGACTGCAGACACGGTACAGGAGATGATCAGAGACTGCAGACATGGTACAGGAGATGATCAGAGACTGCAGACATAGTACAGGAGATGATCAGTGACTGCATACATACTACAGGAGATGGTCAGAGACTGCAGATATGGTACAGGAGATGATCAGAGACTGCATACATACTACAGGAGATGGTCAGAGACTGCAGATATGGTACAGGAGATGATCAGAGACTGCATACATACTACAGGAGATGGTCAGAGACTGCAGATATGGTACAGGAGATGATCAGAGACTGCATACATACTACAGGAGATGGTCAGAGACTGCAGATATGGTACAGGAGATGATCAGAGACTGCATACATACTACAGGAGATGGTCAGAGACTGCAGATATGGTACAGCAGATGATCAGAGACTGCAGACATACTACAGGAGATGGTCAGAGACTGCAGATATGGTACAGGAGATGATCAGAGACTGCAGACATACTACAGGAGATGATCAGAGACTGCAGACATAGTACAGGAGACGGTCAGAGACTGCAGACATGGTACAGGAGACGGTCAGAGACTGCAGACATAGTACAGGACATGGTCAGAGACTGCAGACATAGTACAGGAGATGGTCAGAGACTGCAGACATGGTACAGGAGACGGTCAGAGACTGCAGACATAGTACAGGAGATGGTCAGAGACTGCAGATATAGTACAGGAGACGGTCAGAGACTGCAGACATAGTACAGGACATGGTCAGAGACTGCAGACATAGTACAGGAGATGGTCAGAGACTGCAGACATAGTACAGGAGATGATCAGAGACTGCAGACATAGTACAGGACATGGTCAGAGACTGCAGACATAGTACAGGAGATGGTCAGAGACTGCAGACATAGTACAGGAGATGATCAGAGACTGCAGACATAGTACAGGAGATGGTCAGAGACTGCAGACATGGTACAGGAGACGGTCAGAGACTGCAGACATAGTACAGGAGATGGTCAGAGACTGCAGATATAGTACAGGAGACGGTCAGAGACTGCAGACATAGTACAGGAGATGGTCAGAGACTGCAGACATGGTACAGGAGATGGTCAGATACGTGTATGTGTCCCCATTGGGTAGATCTGCTGTTATTTCCTGTCAGGACAGGAAGTGAGGGGAATTATCTCCAGTGGGGTTATTGGAGAATGACGCCATTTCTGTGGTGGGGGAGGGGTGTGGCCTGGACCCCCGGTGAGGGGAATTCTGGGAGAATTGTGTGGGGCGACTCTCTGGATTGTCACTCTCCAATATTCTTATCACTTCCTGTCCCGGTGACAACTATTCTCAGCCCCCCTTCCTGTTGTCACACAGACAGGAAGCGAGGAAAAATCTCCACAGGAGGGATCACACAAATAAAAAAACAAAAACTGGAACAAATACAAAAACAATGACATGTGTCTGTGTCGCCTCCATCGTGTGGTAAACTAAGCAACACAAAATCAACCAACCCACCTCTGAGGTGACCGCTGTTCCGTCAGATTATGAGACCCGTTAGAGTTTGTAACGGAAGTGACGTTCTGCGACGGCCATCTTGGTACACCAAACACACGGCTGTAGTAAGCATGCAGTCAGAAGGCGTCAGCGGACATCTTTGTACACCCACACAAGTCTTGCATTTCTCAATTATTTCTAGTGGAATCTGAACCTTTATTGTGAAGTGCAGTATTTTGAAATTGACTTGTAAAAGCTGCGGATCTCGTAGTTCTGGTAATGTGACAGAACACCGATGCTTTCAAAATTCAACATCAAAACAGGCGGACTGATTTTAAAATACTGTTTTTCACTATAAAAGCTCAGACTACTGTTGAAAAATTGTTTGTAATTCTAAACTTGTATGGGTCTACAAAGATGTCCGCTGAAGCCTTCAGACTGTATCCTTACAGCAGCCGGGTGTAGGGTGTGCAAAGATGGCCGCCTCGGAAAAGGCAAGTCTGCAAAACCATCTACAATCTAGCCAATCAACGCCCAGCAACGCGTGACTGACGTCTGCCTGGGCCTATCTCTGCAAAGCAGGCTGTGAAGGGAAAAAGTATGGGAAGCGCGACCGCAAGATCGATAAAATAGAGCGAGGGCGGGGCCGAATCTCCGCGATTGGTGGAGAGGCGAGTGGGGTGCGAAGGCGCGCCGTGGGCGTGTGGCGAGGGGGCGTGTCCAATCGGCCATGATTGACAGGTGATGTCAGGAGCCGTGTTCCTGTCAGGAAGAGCGTCAGAGGAAGGTAGAATGGCGGGAGAGGCGTGTGGAGGAGGGGAGGTGTGATATGGGGGTGTGAGGGGGAGGAATGGAGGATTGTGGGAGGCCAAAGACACAGCCAATAAATGCCACTTCATGATTATTCTACTATATACATGTATAGACACATGACAGGTCCCCTATATACTCCTATATACATGTATAGACACATGACAGGTCCTCTATATACATGTATAGACACATGACAGGTCCCCTATATACATGTATAGACACATGACAGGTCCCCTATATACATGTATAGACACATGACAGGTCCCCTATATACATGTATAGACACATGACAGGTCCTCTTTATGCATGTATAGACATGGCAGGTCCTCTATATACATGTATAAACATGACAGGTCCTCTATATACTCCTATATACATGTATAGGCATGACTGGTCCTTTTATATACATGTATAGACATAACAGGTCCTCTATATACATGTATAGAGACATGACAGGTCCTCTATATACTCCTATATACATGTATAGACATAACAGGTCCTCTATATACATGTATAGACATAACAGGTCCTCTATATACATGTATAGAGACATGACAGGTCCTCTATATACTCCTATATACATGTATAGACATAACAGGTCCTCTATATACATGTATAGAGACATGACAGGTCCTCCATATACTCCTATATACATGTATAGACATAACAGGTCCTCTATATACATGTATAGAGACATGACAGGTCCTCTATATACTCCTATATACATGTATAGACATAACAGGTCCTCTATATACATGTATAGAGACATGACAGGTCCTCTATATACTCCTATATACATGTATAGACATAACAGGTCCTCTATATACATGTATAGACATAACAGGTCCTCTATATACATGTATAGAGACATGACAGGTCCTCTATATACTCCTATATACATGTATAGACATAACAGGTCCTCTATATACATGTATAGACATAACAGGTCCTCTATATACATGTATAGAGACATGACAGGTCCTCTATATACATGTATAGAGACATGACAGGTCCTCTATATACATGTATAGAGACATGACAGGTCCTCCATATACTCCTATATACATGTATAGACATGACAGGGCCTCTATATACATGTATAGAGACATGACAGGTCCTCTATATACTCCTATATACATGTATAGACATGACAGGTCCTCTATATACATGTATAGAGACATGACAGGTCCTCTATATACTCCTATATACATGTATAGACATGACAGGTCCTCTATATACATGTATAGAGACACGACAGGTCCTCCATATACTCCTATATACATGTATAGACATGACAGGTCCTCTATATACATGTATAGAGACATGACAGGTCCTCTATATACTCCTATATACATGTATAGACATGACAGGTCCTCTATATACTCCTTTATACATGTATAGACATAACAGGTCCTCTATATACATGTATAGAGACATGACAGGTCCTCCATATACTCCTATATACATGTATAGACATGACAGGGCCTCTATATACATGTATAGAGACATGACAGGTCCTCTATATACTCCTTTATACATGTATAGAGACATGACAAGTCCTTCTTTCATTCCCATACATGACGGGTCCTCCTTGTACCCCTGTACATGGTCAGTTGTATTATGGATTCCCCCCGCCCCCAGTGTAGTGATATTCCTGATTGTAGATTTTATATGGTCTGGTAGAGATCACATGACTGGATATTGGGGTGATGACCGCCTATACCACAGTGTGAGACCCCCTCTATCCTCTGGTAGAGATCACATGACTGGATATTGGGGTGATGACCGCCTATACCACAGTGTGAGACCCCCTCTATCCTCTGGTAGAGATCACATGACTGGATATTGGGGTGATGACCGCCTATACCACAGTGTGAGACCCCCTCTATCCTCTGGTAGAGATCACATGACTGGATATTGGGGTGATGACCGCCTATACCACAGTGTGAGACCCCCTCTATCCTCTGGTAGAGATCACATGACTGGATATTGGGGTGATGACCGCCTATACCACAGTGTGAGACCACCTCTATCCTCTAGTAGAGATCACATGACTGGATATTGGGGTGATGACCACCTATACCACAGTGTGAGACCCCCTCTATCCTCTGGTAGAGATCACATGACTGGATATTGGGGTGATGACCGTCTATATCACAGTATGAGACCCCCTCTATCCTCTGGTAGAGATCACATGAATGGATAATGGGGTGATGACCGTCTATACCACAGTGTGAGACCCCCTCTATCCTCTGGTAGAGATCACATGACTGGATATTGGGGTGATGACCGCCTATACCACAGTATGAGACCCCCTCTATCCTCTGGTAGAGATCACATGACCGGATATTGGGGTGATGACCGTCTATATTACAATATGAGACCCCCTCTATCCTCTGGTAGAGATCACATGAATGGATATTGGGGCGATGACCGCCTATACCACAGTATGAGACCCCCTCTATCCTCTGGTAGAGATCACATGACTGGATATTGGGGTGATGACCGTCTATACCACAGTATGAGACCCCCTCTATCCTCTGGTAGAGATAACATGAATGGATATTGGGGTGATGACCACCTATACCACAGTATGAGACCCCCTCTATCCTCTGGTAGAGATAACATGAATGGATATTGGGGTGATGACCACCTATACCACAATATGAGACCCCCTCTATCCTCTGGTAGAGATCACATGACTGGATATTGGGGTGATGACCGCCTATACCACAGTATGAGACCCCCTCTATCCTCTGGTAGAGATCACATGACTGGATATTGGGGTGATGACCGTCTATACCACAGTATGAGACCCCCTCTATCCTCTGGTAGAGATAACATGAATGGATATTGGGGTGATGACCACCTATACCACAGTATGAGACCCCCTCTATCCTCTGGTAGAGATCACATGACTGGATATTGGGGTGATGACCGTCTATACCACAGTATGAGACCCCCTCTATCCTCTAGAGATCACATGACTGGATATTGGGGTGATGACCATCTATACCACAGTATGAGACCCCCCTCTATCCTCTGGTAGAGATCACATGACTGGATATTGGGGTGATGACCGTCTATACCACAGTATGAGACCCCCTCTATCCTCTAGAGATCACATGACTGGATATTGGGGTGATGACCGTCTATACCACAGTATGAGACCCCCTCTATCCTCTAGTAGAGATCACATGACTGGATATTGGGGCGATGACCATCTATACCACAGTATGAGACCCCCTCTATCCTCTGGTAGAGATCACATGACTGGATATTGGGGTGATGACCGCCTATACCACAGTGTGAGACCCCTTCTATCCTCTGGTAGAGATCACATGAATGGATATTGGGGTGATGACCGTCTATACCACAGTATGAGACCACCTCTATCCTCTGGTAGAGATCACATGAATGGATATTGGGGTGATGACCGTCTATACCACAGTATGAGACCTCCTCTATCCTCTGGTAGAGATCACATGAATGGATATTGGGGTGATGACCGTCTATACCACAGTATGAGACCCCCTCTATCCTCTGGTAGAGATCACATGACTGGATATTGGGGCGATGACCGTCTATACCACAGTATGAGACCCCCCTCTATCCTCTGGTAGAGATCACATGAATGGATATTGGGGTGATGACCGTCTATACCACAGTATGAGACCTCCTCTATCCTCTGGTAGAGATCACATGAATGGATATTGGGACGATGACCATCTATACCACAGTATGAGACCCCCTCTATCCTCTGGTAGAGATCACATGAATGGATATTGGGACGATGACCATCTATACCACAGTATGAGACCTCCTCTATCCTCTGGTAGAGATCACATGAATGGATATTGGGGTGATGACCGTCTATACCACAGTATGAGACCCCCTCTATCCTCTGGTAGAGATCACATGACTGGATATTGGGGCGATGACCGTCTATACCACAGTATGAGACCCCCTCTATCCTATGGTAGAGATCACATGACTGGATATTGGGGTGATGACTGTCTATACCACAGTATGAGACCCCCTCTATCCTCTGGTAGAGATCACATGAATGGATATTGGGGCGATGACCGTCTATACCACAGTATGAGACCCCCTCTATCCTCTGGTAGAGATCACATGACTGGATATTGGGGTGATGACCGCCTATACCACAGTATGAGACCCCCTCTATCCTCTGGTAGAGATCACATGAATGGATATTGGGGTGATGACCGTCTATATTACAATATGAGACCCCCTCTATCCTCTGGTAGAGATCACATGAATGGATATTGGGGCGATGACCGCCTATACCACAGTATGAGACCCCCTCTATCCTCTGGTAGAGATCACATGACTGGATATTGGGGTGATGACCATCTATACCACAGTATGAGACCCCCTCTATCCTCTGGTAGAGATAACATGAATGGATATTGGGGTGATGACCACCTATACCACAGTATGAGACCCCCTCTATCCTCTGGTAGAGATCACATGACTGGATATTGGGGTGATGACCGCCTATACCACAGTATGAGACCCCCTCTATCCTCTGGTAGAGATCACATGAATGGATATTGGGGTGATGACCGTCTATACCACAGTATGAGACCCCCTCTATCCTCTAGAGATCACATGACTGGATATTGGGGTGATGACCGTCTATGTTACAGTATGAGACCCCCTCTATCCTCTGGTAGAGATCACATGACTGGATATTGGGGTGATGACCACCTATACCACAGTATGAGACCACCTCTATCCTCTAGTAGAGATCACATGACTGGATATTGGGGTGATGACCATCTATACCACAGTGTGAGACCCCCTCTATCCTCTGGTAGAGATCACATGACTGGATATTGGGGTGATGACCGTCTATACCACAGTGTGAGACCCCTTCTATCCTCTGGTAGAGATCACATGAATGGATATTGGGGTGATGACCGTCTATACCACAGTATGAGACCACCTCTATCCTCTGGTAGAGATCACATGACTGGATATTGGGGTGATGACCGTCTATACCACAGTATGAGACCTCCTCTATCCTCTGGTAGAGATCACATGAATGGATATTGGGGTGATGACCGTCTATACCACAGTATGAGACCCCCTCTATCCTCTGGTAGAGATCACATGAATGGATATTGGGGCGATGACCGTCTATACCACAGTATGAGACCCCCTCTATCCTCTGGTAGAGATCACATGAATGGATATTGGGGTGATGACCGTCTATACCACAGTATGAGACCCCCTCTATCCTCTGGTAGAGATCACATGACTGGATATTGGGGCGATGACCGTCTATACCACAGTATGAGACCCCCTCTATCCTCTGGTAGAGATCACATGAATGGATAATGGGGTGATGACCGTCTATACCACAGTATGAGACCCCCTCTATCCTCTGGTAGAGATCACATGAATGGATATTGGGGCGATGACCGTCTATACCACAGTATGAGACCCCCTCTATCCTCTGGTAGAGATAACATGAATGGATATTGGGGTGATGACCGTCTATACCACAGTATGAGACCCCCTCTATCCTCTGGTAGAGATAACATGAATGGATATTGGGGTGATGACCACCTATACCACAGTATGAGACCCCCTCTATCCTCTGGTAGAGATCACATGACTGGATATTGGGGTGATGACCGTCTATACCACAGTATGAGACCCCCTCTATCCTCTGGTAGAGATAACATGAATGGATATTGGGGCGATGACCGTCTATACCACAGTATGAGACCCCCTCTATCCTCTGGTAGAGATCACATGACTGGATATTGGGGTGATGACCATCTATACCACAGTATGAGACCTCCTCTATCCTCTGGTAGAGATAACATGAATGGATATTGGGGTGATGACCACCTATACCACAGTATGAGACCCCCTCTATCCTCTGGTAGAGATCACATGACTGGATATTGGGGTGATGACCGTCTATACCACAGTATGAGACCCCCTCTATCCTCTAGTAGAGATCACATGACTGGATATTGGGGCGATGACCATCTATACCACAGTATGAGACCCCCTCTATCCTCTGGTAGAGATCACATGACTGGATATTGGGGTGATGACCGCCTATACCACAGTATGAGACCCCCTCTATCCTCTGGTAGAGATCACATGACTGGATATTGGGGTGATGACCGCCTATACCACAGTATGAGACCCCCTCTATCCTCTAGAGATCACATGACTGGATATTGGGGTGATGACCGCCTATACCACAGTGTGAGACCCCCTCTATCCTCTGGTAGAGATCACATGAATGGATATTGGGGTGATGACCGTCTATACCACAGTATGAGACCCCCTCTATTTTCTGGTAGAGATCACATGACTGGATATTGGGGTGATGACCGTCTATACCACAGTATGAGACCTCCTCTATCCTCTGGTGGAGATCACATGAATGGATATTGGGGTGATGACCGTCTATACCACAGTATGAGACCCCCTCTATCCTCTGGTAGAGATCACATGACTGGATATTGGGGTGATGACCGTCTATACCACAGTATGAGACCTCCTCTATCCTCTGGTAGAGATCACATGACTGGATATTGGGGCGATGACCGTCTATACCACAGTATGAGACCCCCTCTATCCTCTGGTAGAGATCACATGAATGGATATTGGGACGATGACCATCTATGTTACAGTATGAGACCCCCTCTATCCTCTGGTAGAGATGACATGAATGGATATTGGGGCGATGACCGTCTATACCACAGTATGAGACCTCCTCTATCCTCTGGTAGAGATCACATGACTGGATATTGGGGCGATGACCGTCTATACCACAGTATGAGACCCCCTCTATCCTCTGGTAGAGATCACATGACTGGATATTGGGGTGATGACCGTCTATACCACAGTATGAGACCCCCTCTATCCTCTGGTAGAGATCACATGACCGGATATTGGGGTGATGGTTAATTTAGCACCCAAAGTGAAAAGAGCGAAGTGGTTCCTCCTCTCCCCTCAATGAGTTGTGAACAACCTCAGCAGGTCCTCGGATTTGTTTTCATCCCTCTTCTAAGGTCCCCAGGCAGCTGCTTCTCCTGCCCACCACCTCTTGGCCCGGCCCTGGTTTCCTGGCATTGAATGGGGACACAGGGGGTGTATCACGAAGGAAAGCCCCCTCCAAGTGGCCACGGATGAATCTGTCGCAGGCCACACGCACTCGTTCTGAGTCGGGGACACTCGGCCTTTTCCACAGTTGATGAATACCGTCTTTGAACCCGTCACAAAACTTTTGGGCTTCAAGCTGAGCGTGGAGTGAAGAAACGCATAAGGAGATGCGTGGATCCAAAGGAGCAGGCTGGGGAAGTGACATCCGAATCCTGTAATGTTCAGACATGGCCCACCTCCTCCCTTCCTCCCTAGCCCCACCACATGAGGGGACCAATATGGAGGCGAAGTGTGGTATCTTCTCTTTTATAGTAGTAGGAATCGGCTTCTACGCTACTTTTCAAACACAAGACCTGAGGGACGAATGTGAGCTGCCAGGCCTTGTCATGTGGCCCTCACACCCAGTTTTGTAGACAGAACGTGGCGGGACTCCATTACCACCACCTCCGACTCTCACCTTCCTCTGTCACTTATTAACACAGCAGTCTTCTGTTTTTTCAAGGGACAGTCTGCTTCCAGCGTCTCCCGCAACTAATAAATCCCTGCACACATGGCGGGAACAGATCTCCAAAATTCCAGGGGGAGAGCGATCTCCCCGCAAGGTGCGGTAGAGCCGCCTACACAAGGAGGTACTAGAGCCGGGCCAGGTAGGAGAGAGAGTTGTGAGGAAGTGTATCATTCTCCAGAGCTCTGCGCTGTGTGCGTAGCGCACTCCTGAACTCAGGCACTGTGTACGTAGCGCACTCCTGAACTCAGGCACTGTGTACGTAGCGCACTCCTGAGCTCTGCGCCGTGTACGTAGCGCACTCCTGAGCTCTGCGCCGTGTACGTAGCGCACTCCTGAGCTCTGCGCCGTGTACGTAGCGCACTCCTGAGCTCTGCGCCGTGTACGTAGCGCACTCCTGAGCTCTGCGCCGTGTACGTAGCGCACTCCTGAGCTCTGCGCCGTGTACGTAGCGCACTCCTGAGCTCTGCGCCGTGTACGTAGCGCACTCCTGAGCTCTGCGCCGTGTACGTAGCGCACCCCTGAGCTCTGCGCCGTGTACGTAGCGCACCCCTGAGCTCTGCGCCGTGTACGTAGCGCACCCCTGAGCTCTGCGCCGTGTACGTAGCGCACCCCTGAGCTCTGCGCCGTGTACGTAGCGCACTCCTGAGCTCTGCGCCGTGTACGTAGCGCACTCCTGAACTCTGCGCCGTGTAGGTAGCGCACTCCTGTGCACTGGTGAGCTCTGCGCCGCGTACGTAGCGCACTGGTGAGCTCTGCGCCGCGTACGTAGCGCACTGGTGAGCTCTGCGCCGCGTACGTAGCGCACTGGTGAGCTCTGTGCCGTGTACGTAGCGCACTCGTGAGGTCTGTGCTCTGCGCGCGGTGTTGAGACCTCTGTCCGCGGCGTTCAGACCCCTGCGCGTGGCCTTCAGACCCCTGCGCTCTGCGCGCGGCGTTCAGGCCCCTGCACTGCGTTTCAACCCCTGCGCGTGGCCTTCAGACCCCTGCGCTCTGCGCGTGGCCTTCAGACCCCTGCGCTCTGCGCACGCCGTTCAGACCCCTGCGCTCTGCGCGTGCCGTTCAGACCCCCGCGCTCTGTGCACGCTCTACCAATCAACATCCGCCTGGAAGAAAATCACCTGGCTTTTAGGAAAAAACTCAAGACCTTCCTCTTTTAGCAGATGATCAAAGCTCGCCACAGCGCCTAGAGGCGATTCAGTTCGCATCGTGCGCTATACAAGTATTTCATTCATTCATTCATTCACGCCGTTCAGACCTCTGCGCTCTGTGCTCGCCGTTCAGACCCCTGCGCTCTGTGCTCGCCGTTCAGACCCCTGCGCTCTGTGCTCGCCGTTCAGACCCCTGCGCTCTGTGCTCGCCGTTCAGACCCCTGCGCTCTGTGCTCGCCGTTCAGACCCCTGCGCTCTGTGCTCGCCGTTCAGACCCCTGCGCTCTGTGCTCGCCGTTCAGACCCCTGCGCTCTGTGCTCGCCGTTCAGACCCCTGCGCTCTGTGCTCGCCGTTCAGACCCCTGCGCTCTGTGCTCGCCGTTCAGACCCCTGCGCTCTGTGCTCGCCGTTCAGACCCCTGCGCTCTGTGCTCGCCGTTGAGACCCCTGCGCTCTGTGCTCGCCGTTGAGACCCCTGCGCTCTGTGCTCGCCGTTGAGACCCCTGCGCTCTGTGCTCGCCGTTGAGACCCCTGCGCTCTGTGCTCGCCGTTGAGACCCCTGCGCTCTGTGCTCGCCGTTGAGACCCCTGCGATCTGTGCGCGCCGTTCAGACCCCTGCGCTCTGTGCGCGCCGTTGAGACCCCTGCGCTCTGTGCGCGCCGTTGAGACCCCTGCGCTCTGTGCGCGCCGTTGAGACCCCTGCGCTCTGTGCGCGCCGTTGAGACCCCTGCGCTCTGTGCGCGCCGTTGAGACCCCTGCGCTCTGTGCTCGCCGTTCAGACCCCTGCGCTCTGTGCGCGCCGTTCAGACCCCTGCGCTCTGTGCGCGCCGTTCAGACCCCTGCGCTCTGTGCGCGCCGTTCAGACCCCTGCGCTCTGTGCGCGCCGTTCAGACCCCTGCGCTCTGTGCGCGCCGTTCAGACCCCTGCGCTCTGTGCGCGCCGTTCAGACCCCTGCGCTCTGTGCGCGCCGTTCAGACCCCTGCGCTCTGTGCGCGCCGTTCAGACCCCTGCGCTCTGTGCGCGCCGTTCAGACCCCTGCGCTCTGTGCGCGCCGTTCAGACCCCTGCGCTCTGTGCGCGCCGTTCTCCTGACCCCTGCGCTCTGTACACGGCACACTTCTGCACTCCAGCCCTTTGAGGGGCACCTATACTGATGATGCGGCCTATGATGAAATTGAGTTCGACACCCCATAAATGAAGCTGCCCTTGTCTGAATCTAATAATTTTTTTCATAAATATTTATCAGGTGAAAGGTCATCTCTGCTCATGTTTAGTACAGATTGGGGGGGGGGGAGGGGAGGGGGCGCATTTGAGGTCCCCTTTACCTTGAAAGATGAAAACCGCTGCCTTTATAGGCTTTATGGAGAGCTGTGAATATGGCTTTGGCCAGAAGGGGGCAGAGTTGTATTTCTATTTTATTTTTCTGTGGAGGGTTTTGGTTGTGCGGGTGACTGAACACAAGGTATGATGATGAAATGAGGACAAATAAAATAATTCATATTATTTCCTGACAGAATGAAACATTTGGGGGCCTTTTGCTTTAATCCCGGATCAGTTTTTTTGGCATTGCAGAGTTTCCTCAAATCGATCAGTTATTGTAATCGTAGCAAATCTCGGGTTTGCTTGGAATGAGAAGTGCGCTCTTCTTTCCTGTAGGCCTCATTCACACCGGTTTTGCTAAGACCCTTCGGTCAGGGGTTGGCCCTTGGCTGGCGGCGGTCTCCCACTCATCTGCAATGTCGACTTGTGAATTGGTAGTTTTATATTGCAATGCCCAGCGAATAATTGAACTTGGCCTGAAGGAGACAACCACATGGCGAGGCAGAAGAGGCACCTGCCCGGGGCGTTTCAGCAGGAGACAAAAACAGGGCAGAAGTTTCTCATCGTGAGGGGGGGGGGCACTCACTTTGTTTTTTATTTTGTTTTTTTTGGCCTTTGGGTGCCGAAGGACCTTCTCCCGGCATTGGGGGCAACGCTCCGTTCTGATTTCAGTACATTAAAATCTGCTGTGTTCAGCTACAGAATCCAAGGCAGCTGTGGGGTCTCCCAGTCTTATGCCGGCCATACACGGGTCAAATTTCGAAAGAATTTTCTTTTGAAAATCAGAAAATTTGTGCGTTTTGTGATCCGATGGCGCCAACATTGATTGATTTAGAAAATTTAGCCATCCAGGCCTTCAATTTCACCTCCATGTTGCTACAGAGAAGAATTTTTGCGGCTGGGAATCTTCTTTTCTTTCCAGGAATATGTCTTTCCTTTCCGGGAGTCTTCTTTCCTTTCCGGGAGTCTTCTTTCCTTTCCGGGAGTCTTCTTTCCTTTCCGGGAGTCTTCTTTTGAGTCTTCTTTTCTTTCCGGGAATTTGTCTTTTCTTTCCGGGAGTCTTCTTTTGAGTCTTCTTTTCTTTCCGGGAATTTGTCTTTTCTTTCCGGGAGTCTTCTTTTTTTTCCGGGAATTTGTCTTTCCTTTCCGGGAGTCTTCTTTTGAGTCTTCTTTTCTTTCCGGGTAATCTTTTTTTCTTTCCGGGAGTCTTCTTTTCTTTCCGGGAGTCTTTTGAGTCTTCTTTTCTTTCCGGGAGTCTTCTTTTGAGTCTTCTTTTCTTTCCGGGAGTCTTCTTTTCTTTCCGGGAATTTGTCTTTCCTTTCCGGGAGTCTTCTTTTGAGTCTTCTTTTCTTTCCGGGAGTCTTCTTTTCTTTCCGGGTAATCCTTTTTTTCTTTCCGGGTAATCTTTTTTTTCTTTCCGGGAGTGTTTTGAGTCTTCTTTCCTTTCTGGGAGTCTTCTTTTGAGTCTTGCCTTCAATTTCACCTCCATGTTGCTACAGAGAAGAATTTTTGCGGCTGGGAATCTTTTCTTTCCAGGAATATGTCTTTCCTTTCCGGGAGTCTTCTTTTGAGTCTTCTTTTCTTTCCGGGAATTTGCCTTTTCTTTCCGGGAGTCTTCTTTTGAGTCTTCTTTTCTTTCTGGGTAATCTTTTTTTCTTTCCGGGAGTCTTCTTTTCTTTCCGGGAGTCTTTTGAGTCTTCTTTTCTTTCCGGGAGTCTTCTTTTCTTTCTGGGTAATCTTTTTTCCTTTCCGGGAGTCTTCTTTTGAGTCTTCTTTTCTTTCCGGGAATTTGTCTTATCTTTCCGGGGGTCTTCTTTTGAGTCTTCTTTTCTTTCCGGGAGTCTTCTTTTCTTTCCGGGAATTTGTCTTTCCTTTCCGGGAGTCTTCTTTTGAGTCTTCTTTTCTTTCCGGGAGTCTTCTTTTCTTTCCGGGTAATCCTTTTTTTCTTTCCGGGTAATCTTTTTTTCTTTCCGGGAGTGTTTTGAGTCTTCTTTCCTTTCTGGGAGTCTTCTTTTGAGTCTTGCCTTCAATTTCACCTCCATGTTGCTACAGAGAAGAATTTTTGCGGCTGGGAATCTTTTCTTTCCAGGAATATGTCTTTCCTTTCCGGGAGTCTTCTTTTGAGTCTTCTTTTCTTTCCGGGAATTTGCCTTTTCTTTCCGGGAGTCTTCTTTTGAGTCTTCTTTTCTTTCTGGGTAATCTTTTTTTCTTTCCGGGAGTCTTCTTTTCTTTCCGGGAGTCTTTTGAGTCTTCTTTTCTTTCCGGGAGTCTTCTTTTCTTTCTGGGTAATCTTTTTTCCTTTCCGGGAGTCTTCTTTTGAGTCTTCTTTTCTTTCCGGGAATTTGTCTTATCTTTCCGGGGGTCTTCTTTTGAGTCTTCTTTTCTTTCCGGGAGTCTTCTTTTCTTTCCGGGAATTTTGTCTTTTCTTTCCGGGAGTCGTCTTTTCTTTCCGGGAATTTTGTCTTTTCTTTCCGGGAGTCTTCTTTTTTTTACGGGTAAACTTCTTTCCGGGAGTCGTCTTTTCTTTCCGGGAATTTGTCTTATCTTTCCGGGGGTCTTCTTTTGAGTCTTCTTTTCTTTCCGGGAGTCTTCTTTTCTTTCCGGGAATTTTGTCTTTTCTTTCCGGGAGTCGTCTTTTCTTTCCGGGAATTTTGTCTTTTCTTTCCGGGAGTCTTCTTTTTTTTACGGGTAATCTTTTCTTTCCGGGAGTCGTCTTTTCTTTCCGGGAATTTGTCTTTTCTTGCACATGCGCATTTCTTTTTTCGATTTACATTTCTCGCGCGATTCTCCCATCCATTGATTAGAAAATCGTTTGTTTTTTCCCTAAAATTTCCAACATGTCCGATTTACTCAAATTCGATGGCCGCGCGAAAATCGGGCTGTTGCTGCAGCCCCACGAATGGTGCGAATTACGAACGAAAAATTCTTCAGGTTTTCGAAAAAGAAAATTCTTTCGAAAATTCGAGCCACGTGTATGGCCTTGCCCAAGGCCGTGTCAGGGGAACTTCAAGTTTTACAAATTGCCGTACAATTTTCTAGAAAAAGATTGACGGAAAATACGACAAAAACAAAGCCAGACGAGAAGGCTAAAGAGACCCGCGTACAGCATAGGAGTTTATTAACAATACAGGTATTGTGTAGTGCTGACAATATACGCAGCACTTTACATATACAGTATATTGTACATTTTACATCAGTCCCTGCCCTCAAGGAGCTTACAATCTAAGGGCCCCATCGCACATTCATACATACACATGGGAGGGCCAATTAACCACTTCCTGCCCGTCACATGACGTCCTTGACTCTGAATGACAGGGACAGCTGCAGGCATCATTCAGATATATCGGCTTTTTTCAGCCGCCGATTCCCTTCACCATCAGAACAATCATAGTGGCTGTTCTGCCGCTTGATTGTTCTTATGGGCAGCGAGAGGGAACGTCCCCCCCCCCCCGCCTCCCCCCCCCGATGCTTCTACCAACTCACCGCTTCCATCGGTGAGTCGGAGAAAGGATCTGCCGGCCCCCAGATGTTTACCATAGAGATTTCCGGCGGACCAGATGGTCGCCAGAGTCTCTATGAAGGTTCAGAGGCCGGGCGCAATGTTATGACGTCACTCCCTGGCCTGTGCATTCAAACAAACGGTGCCGCCTCGGGAAGGCGACGTCGTTTTTTTTTATTTTTATTTTTTTTCCCAGCCTAGAGGCGAGATTATTTATTATTATTATTATTATTAAAATATATATATATAATTATAATATATATATATATAATATATATAAAAATATATATTTTTTTATTTCAGGCACTTGTATAGCGCCGTCAATTTGCGCAGTGCTTTACATATAGATTGTGCATTCACATCAGTCCTTACTAGGGTTGCACTGATACTAGTGCCGAGTATCTGCACAAGTATTGGTACTCATGCAAATGCACGATACCTGAAACCGATACTTTCCGGCTCCGTTCTTTGAGCCGTCAATGGGTCCTCCCCTATTAGATTGTAAGCTCTTATGAGCAGGGCCCTCCTAACCCTCCTTGTTTTTTATTTTATTGTATTGTGACTGTACTGTCTCCCTTTTTTATCTTTAAAGAGCTGTGCAACTTGTTGGCGCTCTAAAAATAATAATCCTATATAAATCGTGTATAATAATATACAGTATATTAGATTGTAAGCTCTAAAAAACAGGGCCCAACCTGGTAGTTTGCCCCTCAGGGGCCATTAATACTGGCGTAACATATTCTTCTCTTCTTCTTCCCCCCCCCCTCCACACATTTTCCTTCTTTCCTCCCCTGGCACCTCCCTTGGTGCAATGTGAAGATACCCTTTTGGGATATTTAGCGAGACGGCAGCCATGATATGGGCAAGTTGATCACTTAAAGCGGAGGTCCACCCTAAAGTGGAGCTTCCGCTCATTGGAATCCTCCCCCCCCCCCTCCGGCGCCACAATTGCCACCTTTCAGGGGGGAGGGGGGGTGCAGATACCTGTACAGTACAGGTATCTGCACCCACTTCTGGGATAGCTCTCTGCGGAAAGGGGCGTAGATTACGCCCCTTTCCGAAAGTCCCCCGCTGCCTGCTGGGAAACACACGGATCCCAGAGGCAGCGGGGTCCATCCTTATTGCGCAGCGCGACTCACGCATGCGCAGTAGGGAACCGGGAAATGAAGCCGAAAGGCTCCACTTCCTGATTCCCATACCCAAGATGGCGGCGGCAGCACCCGAGAGACGATCGAGAGATCGGCTTCGGGTGCCGACATTGCGGGCGCGCTGGACAGGTAAGTGTCCTTATTTTATAAGTCAGCAGCTGCAGTATTTGTAGCTGCTGGCTTTTAAAAAAAAAAAAAACGCGGAGTCCCGGCGGACTCCCGCTTTAAGTTATTTCTCAACGTCTCAGGCTGTGTGACCCTAGTAGGTTCCCTGGTTGGAGTGGGCGGGCCCAACCCTTGGACAGCAGCGTGATCCCATTTGGGGCGCCAGGGGTCTGGGGGCCCGTGTACTTCAGCCGGACGTAACCCGATTAGAGGAATAGACCGGTTGATATGGGCTCATGACAGTTCGTTTGGTTTACCGACCTAGTTGTCGTATGTTTTAATAATATGCTCTGAGATGTCCTCGACTAGGTCTGTGTTTGCCTTATTTGCCTATATGTACGGAAAGGTGGATGATCTTTCTTTGTTTAATTGAATGTTCATGTTATTTGTTATGATGAAAATCTTCTAATAAAAATGATTGAAAATAAAAAACAGGGCCCTCCCATTCCTTCTGTATTGTAACTGTACTGTCTGCCCTCATTGTAAAGTGCAGTGCAACTTGCTGGCGCTACATAAATCCTGTATTATTATTTATTATTATTATACAGGATTTATATGGCGCCAACAGTTTGCGCAGTGCTTTACAATATGCGAGCAAACCGTACACTTACAATACAATTCAATACAGGAGGGATCAGAGCCCTGATCATTAGAGCTTACATTCTAATATACTGTACATTTTATTATATACAATTTATATATGATTATTATTATTACACAGGATTTATATAGCACCAACAGTTTGCTCAGCGCTTTACAACATGAGAGCAGACGGTACAGGTACAATACAATTTTAATACAGGAGGAATCAGAAGGCCCTGTTTGTCAGAGCTTACAATCTAATATACTGTATACTATTATTATTATTATTATTATACAGGGTTTATATAGCTATTTATTATTATTATTATTATTATTATACAGGGTTTATATAGCTATTTATTATTATTATTATTATTATTATTATTATTATACAGGGTTTATATAGCTATTATTATTATTATTATTATACAGGGTTTATATAGCGCTAACAGTTTGTGCAGCGCTTTACAATGTAGGGGGGGGGGGGGGGAATACAATTACATTACAGTTCAATACAGAAGGAATCAGAGGGCCCTGATCATTAGAGCTTACAATCTAATATACTGTACATGTATTATATACGCTTTATATATGATTATTATTATACAGGGTTTATATAGTGCCAACAGTTTGCGCAGCACTTTAAAATGAGGGCAGACAGTACAGTTACAATACAGTTCAATACAGGAGGGATCGTTAGAGCTTAATATATATATATATATATATATATATATATATATATATATATATATATATATATCTATCTATATCTCTCTCTCTCTCTCTCTCTCTCTCTCTCTCTATATATATATCTATATCTATATATATATATATATATATATATATATATATATATATATATATATATATATATATATATATATATATATATATATATATATATATTGGAATAATCATATATAAATCCTGTATAATAAAAAAATATTTATAATAATCATATATAAATCCTGTATAATAATAATAAAAAAAAATGATATATAATATATATATATTTTTTTTATTATACAGGATTTATATATGATTATTATAAATATTTTTTTATTATACAGGATTTATATATGATTATTATAAATATTTATTTTTTATTATACAGGATTTATATATGATTATTCCAAAATATATATATAGATAGATAGATAGATATAGAGAGAGAGAGAGAGAGAGAGAGAGAGATAGATAGATAGATAGATAGATAGATATATATATATATTAAGCTCTAACGATCCCTCCTGTATTGAACTGTATTGTAACTGTACTGTCTACCCTCATTGTAAAGTGCTGCGCAAACTGTTGGCACCATAGAAATCCTGTATAATAATATATATAATATTATTATTATCATTGTACAGGATTTATATAGCGCCAACAACGCTTTACAACATGAGTGCAGACATTACAGAGCTTACAATCTAATATACTGTATACTATTATTATTATAATATATAATTTATATATGATTATTATTATACAGGATTTATATGGCGCCAACAGTTTGCGCAGTGCAGTGCAAAATTGAATACGGGAGGAATCCGAGAGCCCTGATCATTAGAGCTTACATTCTAATATACTGTATACTATTATTATATGATTATTATTATACAGTATTTATATGGCGCCAACAGTCTGCGCAGCGCTTTACACTGTAGAGGGCCGTCAGTGCAGTTACAATACAATTTAATACAGGAGGAATCACAGGGCTCTGATCATCAGAGCTTACAATCTAATATTATTATTATTGTGTGCCCCTGAATGGTTCCCCTAGTGCTGTACCTGACACAGCGTCTCCTGCAATTAAAGGAAACTCTGTCTAATATTTACATAAGAATAGGTAGTAGTAGGACCAGCATTGGGGCCGAGGCCTCTTCCTCCTTTTGTTTTAGGGCTGCACACATAAGCAGGCCTTCCTCCGCACAGAGCAGGAGACGCGGGGTTAATGCTCTGCAATTTGCAGCTTGCCAGAGCGGAAGCTTCAGGTTTTCTCTCTCTCTCTCTCTCTCTCTCTCTCTCTCTCTCTCTCTCTCTCTCTCTCTCTCTCTCTCTCTCTCTCTCTCTCTCTCTCTCTCTCTCTCTCTCTCTCTCTCTCTCTCTGTCTTTCTGTTGCTTTAAGGACAGTTTCAGTCGGCCTTGGAGGATGGGAAATAAAAGGTTTGTGGATCAGGGTTGGCATTTCTTAAATTCTGCCCCCCCCCCCATCCGGGGGTCATGGCATCATCGCCTATGTTAGATTTTTGTATTATGAATCTCTGCCTGTTTTGCTGCTCCAACTTCTTCCCTGGATAAATGATACTCAGGTTTGAATGTTGTGCTGTCTTGTCATTTTGTATCTTCATATGGTAACATTGTTTCTTTTTTTTTTCATTTTTTTTCTTTTTTTTTTTTTTTTCTTTTCTTTTTTTGCTGTTTAGATTTCTGTGCTGTATTCACCCATGTAAAGCTTGCATCCCATGGAAAGCGGGCGCCCCTCCGGTGACACCCCACCGGTGACACCCCAGCGCCTTGTTTTTCTGTGTGACACAAGGAAAATCCTGTGTAGCGTTTTTTTTTGTTTTGTATTTTGTTTTTTGCAGATCAACATTTGTAAATAATATTCACTTTTTCAATCGCCTTTATATAAAAATCAGAGCTGTAATGTGTGCAGTAAAAGGCCTGACTCTCAGCCTGTCTCTCTCTCTCTCTCTCTCTCTCTCTCTCTCTCTCTCTCTCTCTTTTTTTTTTTCCAGTGCACAGGATGGCTCCTGCCTGCTGCTAAGTGCTGTACAAAGCTAATCTCTCAGGAAGTGCTTCAGCCAATGGCCTCCAGCGTGACATCCGGATCCCAGCCAGCAGCCAATCCGACCTCGCCTTGCATCGGAGGAGCCTGATCATCAAGGCTTTCGGGTGCCAAGCCCTTTCTGTCTGAGAACTGAGAGGACTGTCCTCCATGTTTTATAAGTAGTGACATAACACAGTGTTAACAATGCATCCACAGAGGTAAGCCATACTTCTTTTTTTTGTTATACATATATAAACTTTATTTTTTTTTCCATCTGGACATACAAATTTGTGCTTTTTGCAGGTTGTATCTCCATGACTTAGCACACCACAAAAAAGAGAGAACCAAACTCCCCCAAGAAAAACAGCAGGGGGGGGAGGAGGGGGGAGTCACATGGTTGGGGTGACATTAGCCCCACTGACTGCTGAATGTTAAGGTGCAGAAAAGGTCACCCTTCCTACTTTCCTTACCCCCTTCTTTCTTTTTTTGGAGTGTGGAGGGGTTGTGCACAAGGCCTCCCCCTTCCACAAGGAGTATCTTTTTGCATTATTGTCTGTGTCACATGCTGCTTGCTGTGTGTGTCTGGGGGGGTTGGTGGGATTGAACATGGAGGCTCACACAGTCCAGGCATTGAGACAAGCAGAGGAATCTGGCAAAATCAGCTGCAGGCAACGTTACCTTCCCTGCCACTAGAAGACAAGAGCCACACAAACACACAGGAATAACACGCACACACACCCCCACACCCCCCCCCCCCTCCTCCCTTCCTCGGCTGCAGGAACTCCACCACCACCACCACCACCAATGCCTGGCAGACATTTTGGGCCTAGCTTGCATCTGTGGACTGCACTTTCCTGGAGGGGGGAAGCCTCTGCTGGCCCTTAAGGTGGCACATTGCTAGCTAAACGCCGCCGACGGTGGTTATTCTTTTTTTATTTTTTGTTGTTGCTTTTTTTTGTTTTTATTTTTCTGTGCTGGGATCTATGCTTCACTGTGGCCCCGAACACAACTAGTATGGATGTCAAACTGTAAGTAGATGACATGTTCTTCTTCTTTTTTTTTTTTATTCTCATGTGTGATCTTTTTATTTATGTATGTATTTTTATTTTATTTTTTTGGGAACGTTTAGTGTTTTATTTTATATTCCCCTTTTTTGTGTGTGTGTGTAGACTGTTGCTTAACACCATCCCCCTTAGCAATCCAAGGCTGTAGGCCTCTCTCTCAGCACACAAAGGGTTAAACAATCGTGGGGTTTTTTTTGTTTTTGTTTTTTTACACGTTCCATTTTCCAGGTAAGTTCTGAGGATTGTAGGAGAAGATGGACCTTTTTTGTTTTTTACTCTCTTTATTATTTTATTTTATATTAGCAGTCCCCCCCCCCCCCCCCCAATGCCTGTGTACCCTGTGTATACGTGCTGCTGCCTAATTGATCTGCGTGTCGAGCTGCTGCTGTGACTTTGACTCAACTTCCTGTCGTTTTGCAAAAAAGTTAATTATTTCTATTTTTGTTTTGTTTTTTTGTTTTTCTTTTGTGATCTCGTTGCAGGTTTTGTGTTTCTTTTTTTTTTTTTTTTCTTAAAGAGACCTCATTTCTGTAGTGCGGTGACATCAGACCTGCAAACGGTCTCTCCAGGCTTTGCAGTATATAGGAGAGGATGTGGTTTGCCCCCTTTCTTTTTTTTTTTTTCTTTTTTTTTACATCTTCCAGATTTTTATCAGCCGTACAAGGTTTAATTTTAGCTGACAATTTTTTTTGTAAATGGTGTGGTGTGTTCCCTGCAGCTGGATTGAACAGTTTTTCGGATAAGAGCTATTAATGGCATGCCATTAACCCTCTCCCATCCCCCGCCCCCCCACACTGCCTGTCACAGGCTCCCCCTGGGGGGTAAACGGAGGCCCCCATTGTATATAAGCTGTGATATGTAAACAACTGATTTATCCTCCTTTTTTTATTTTTTTTATCTGGATGGAATCGTATTGTTTTTTTTTGCCTTTCTAGGAAGGTGGTGTTAATCAGCATACAAACAGTCGTGCTGCAATATACTCTTCTCCTGTCCATGCTGCAGCAAAACAGGCCTGAGCGGTGGTGAGACTGAAAATACAGAATGTGCAAAATGGAGGCCACTGGCCTCCTCCCTGAGGTTGCTGGCTAAGAAGTATTGCCTCAAATGCTTCCTGTTTATTTAAAATGCACAACAGTAAGGAAGGATAGTAAGGAAGGGCAGTATCTCGTCTGGGTTTCTGTTGAAGTGTGGCCATTAGCAATAGATGAGAGGTCGGGATGTTTGCATGTGAGTAATCAGTGCTTTAGACGTTGTCGGCCCAGGCTATGGCGTGTCTCACAATAAAACCCATATGAGGGTCCACTATGAGGACAAAAACAATGTATCTGATCTGAAACTAATGTTATGCCCCCGTGCATTTAAAGGGGACCTCTACTGCAAAAACTCTGCCCGATAAAGGCAAGTAGAGAGCAGACAACTACTAACCGGTATTGCCTTTGGGGCTCTCTATGAACCAGCACCTGCGAATGCACTCTGATTAGATGAGGGAACCTCAGCGAGTGTTCCCTCGATTAGCTGCCCCATTGAAAGCAATAAGAAGGCTGCCGGCTCCTGCAGCTAATCGTGGTCGCTCATGCAGCTATCACATGATCAGCCTTGGGCAAAGAAGGCTTGCACCCAGGGCTGTTCTCTCGCCTGTGATTGGCCATAATTAGCTCTGGGAAGCAGCTCCAATGAAAGCAATAAGAAGGCTGCCGGCTCCCGCAGCTAATCGTGGCTGCTCATGCAGCTATTGCATGATCCGCCTTGGGCAAAGAAGGCTTGCACCCAGGGCTAATCTCTATCGCATGTGAGTGGCTGTGATTAGCTGCGGGAGACAGCCTAGTTCAAAGCAATAAGGCTGCCGCTTCCCGCAGCTAATCGTGGCCGCTCATGCAGCTATCACATGATCATCCTTGGGCAAAGAAGGCTTGCACCCAGGGCTAATCTCTATTGAATGTGAGCGGCAGTGATTTGCTGTGGGAGGCAGCCCCATTGAAAGCACTTGGGTGGGCTAAACAGACACTCACCTGTTCCACTTTTGGGTGGAACTCCACTTTAATTAATATTTTTAAAGTGATTGTAAACAAGCATTTTTTTTTTTTTTTTCTTAACTTGTTACATTATACTTACCTGCTTCATGCAATGGTTTTGCACAGAATGCAGGCTCCTTCTCTCCTTTGTGTGCCCCCACAGCAAGCCGTATGCTATGAGGACACACCTGCAGGCTCGATCCCGAGCCAGGCTTTTTTTTAAATAACAACAAACATATCATACTCACCTCCTCTGTGCAGTTGGTTTTGCACAGAGTGGCCCCCCACCGATTCTCCTCTTCTGGGGTCCCTCAGGGGCGCTGATGGCTCCTCCCTCTTCTCAAGTGCCCCGTCGGAAAACTCCTTCGTGGACACCCATGTGGGCTCGCTCCCGAGTCCTGCTGCTGCGTCCATTGACACAGACAGCAGGACTCGGCCCCCGGCGCCCGTGTCATTGGATTTATTTGACAGCAGCAGGAGCCAATGTCTGTGCTGCTATCAATCTATCCAATCGGGACACAAGACGGCAGCCGGAGCTGGTGTGCCCGTTCCCGTTGCGGGAATTACAGGGCTCAGGTAAGTAAAAGGGGGGGGGGGGGGCTGCTGCTGCATGACAGAAGGTTTTTCACCTTAATGCATAGAATGCAAACCTCGAGGGTTTACAACCCCTTTAATGCAGAGAACCTTTTAGCCTTTACAACCACTTTAGGCGCCAATTCACGTTGAGCAGAGCAGTCAGAGCGATTCAGCGCCACCCAGCCGCTCTGCGTTCTGGGGTGGGGGGCAGCGTGGTGCACGATTCAGCGCACCGCCGCATCACCCCCCCCCCCCTTTTTATTTTTATTTTTTATTTTTGTGTTGTTTTGAACAAACTTTATGTGAAGTGTACAAAACGTACACTTCATACACTGCAGTGATGGGTGGCACGATGCGCTGTCTGGCATTGCAGTGCGATTCAGGCCAGTGCGCTGCGATAAAATGCAGCTTTTATCCCGTGTGTCCCCCTGCACTGATGTTTTATATTGCAGTAAAACGTTTGTCACCTCACATGGTGTGAATTGGCTCTTAAAACCGTAGAGTGTTTCGCTTTTGTCTTGTAGCCTTGGCCTGATCTTTTTTTTTTGGTTGCGTAAGAAACCTATTGAGGCCTTTTCTTGGTTGAGTTGTTCTCCTTTAACATGGACAACCCCTGGACAGTCTAAATGGCACAAATTGCTGAGAACAGTGCTGGTTATATCTGCATTCTCAGCCTATAGACCAGGGATATGCAATTAGCGGACCTCCAGCTATTGCCTCATGGGACTTGTAGTTTTGCAACAGCTGGAAGTCCGCTAATTGAATATCCTTGATATATACGTTGCACCTTTTGCAGTTGGTTTACCGAGGTTATGGGTGAAGCTAAACCGTAACCTCGTGTTTTTTCAAAAAAAAAATGTATGTCTTTTTTTTTTCAGCCGGCGTTTGTCTTTCTCATGAAAGCAGTCCGAGCTGTTAATTTGCCGCTGGATCTCTTTCACAAGCAGTGGAAGGGGTTTGCCCTCGCCACTCGCCGGTATGTTTCTCGGGCTTACCGCTTTTATCGGCGTGCCCCGGAAACATTCCGATGGTTTGCGTGGCTGGTCACAGAGGTGAACAGAGACGAGATCTTCTTGGATCGCCTCTATGATCTAGGACGGGGGTAGGCAGCTGTTGTGGAACTACATTTCCCACGAGGCATTGCAAGGCTGGCAAGTTACAATTACTCCCAGAGGCATGATGGGACTTGTAGTTCTCCAGCAGCTTGAGGGGCCCCAGGTTGCCTACAAAAACAATCCCAATAAGCATATATATTGATTGGTGTGCACAAAAGTTATAGCGTCTACAAACTATGGGTCATTTATTTTTATTTTTTTACTAGTTATGGCGGTGATCAGCGACTTGTAGTGGGACTGCGATATTGCGGTGGACAGTCGGACACTAACTGACACTTTGACACTTTTTCGGGACCAGTGATACTAACACAGTGATCAGTGCTAACAATATGCACTGTCACTGTACTCATGACACTGCTTGGGAAGGGGTTAACATCAGGGGATGATCAAAGGGTTAAATCAAGTGCTCTACTACTACTACTGTAGGGGAGGTGCTTGTAATGGCAGGTACACAGAATTAATGCCTTCTGTACTGACAGAACTGCGATCTGCCTTGTTTACATGTTCCGAAGCATCGGCAGGTGCAGCGGGTAGTACTTGGCTCAACAAAAGTCCATTTAGAAATCGGCTGAGCCTGGTGGAAAATTGCCAGTTGGACAGTGACTGCATCCTGTCTGCTGTGCCAATCTATCAGTCACGGGGGGGGAGTGGGGGATTTGCTAAAACTGGAGCACACAGAATCTGGTACAGCATTGCATAGTAACCAATCCCAGTGGCGGTGCATCCATTAAGGGCCCCTCTGTAAAATGGATAGATGCATGCATAGCCGCTGTAGCCACACTCCTTTCGGCGTCCAGCCCGTTTTCAGACGCCGGACGCCTGCATTCTAGCCGTGAGGGTATTTTTTTTATTTTGTTTTGACACGCCTGATTAGAGCCATAGGCTTTAATATGCTTCAAAAAAGGTGACTGCGAGCGCAGAGCATTGCGCTCGCAGTCCACCCAGGTGTGTGAATGAATGAATATTTGCTTTGCTAATACTGAACTGCCTCTCAGCCAATCGGGAGGCACGGATCTAATACTCGTCACCTGATTGGCTGAAGGCACAGGCGCCCTGATTGGATGCCGAACGGAAGAAGACGGGCACGGGAGGACAGAGAACCATGGTGGACGCAGAAGCTTGCCACTGTCGCCCGCTGCCTGACCCGCCACCAGGATGGGGTACGTGTGTGCTGGTCAGACGGCGAGCGGGGGTCACAGAAGCTGCGTATGATGGGTGCACAGTGAGGCTGCGTATGATGGGCACAGTGAGGTTGCAGATGATAGGGGCACAGTGAGGCTGCATGTGATGGGCACAGTGAGGCTGCATATGATGGGCACGGGCGCTGCATTTGATGATGATTTTTTTTTTTTTTTTTTTTTTACTTTTTTTCAGTATTTTTCAGAGCTTTCCAGTTTGTTTGCACCCCCCCCACCCCCCCCCCCCCTCCCAAAAAAAATTTTGATCACCAGCTGCCACTGACCAATCGTCTTCCAGGTTTTATTGTCTAAGCTTAATTGAATAAGCTAGATGCTGATTGATTGATTAATATGCACAACTGGGCACGGGGGCTGCATTTGATGGGCACAGGGGCTGCATTTGATGGGGGTTTTTTTTTTCCCCCAGTTTTATTTTTTTTTTGAGTTTTTCAGTTTGTTTGTGTCCCCCCCCCCCCCCCCCCCCCCCAAAATTTTCAGCACCAGCCACCACTGACCAATCGGCTTCCAGGTTTTATTGTCTAAGCTTAATTAAATAAGCTAGAAGCTGATTGGTTACTATGCACAGCTGCACTGGATTCTGTGTGCACAAGTTTTAGTAAATCAACCCTTAGCCTGGATTCACACCTTTGGCAGTTTTAGTGCTTTTTGCATTTTGCAGGTTTGCAATACAGAACGTGTTCCATAGGAAACCATGTTATATGGACTGAAGTGCAGATCTGCAAAATGCAAAAAGTACTAAAACTGCCATAGGTGTGAATCCAGCCTTAGACCCCTTTTACACTGAGGCAGTTTTAAGGCATTTTAGCACTAAAAATAGCGTTTGTAAGGCTCCTGAAAACTGCCTCTCAAGTCACCCCAGGGTGAGAGCCCGGGTGCTTTCGCACTGGGGCGATGCGCTTGCAAGACAGGAAAAAAAGTCCTGCCAGCAGCATCTTTGGAGTGGTGGGGGAATGAATAGGCACCGCATCTTGGGCGCATTTAAGCCCCTTTTTAACCCCTTCTTGGGGGGGGGGGGTAAAAGTGCCCAGCTACCACCCAAAAAGCGGTGCCAAATGAGCAGTGCTTTACTGCTAACGCTGGCACTGCCCCAGTGTGAAAGTAGCCTCACTGTGTGGGTATATAGGTAGTCATGGGTGTTGTGACCCCCTGAATATAAAAACTAGCAGTGGACAATCCTCCACTGAGGCTTCTTAGTTTGGGGGGGGTGGGGGGTGTAATTTTCTTTCCTTTGGCTGGCATGGCTGAGGGAAAGAAATCCCGCTCTGGCCAGCTTTGCATGCAGAAACCCACCGCAGCCAATCCGCAGACAGACCAGTACAAGATGAATTCCAAATGTGATCGATGCACATAAGAAATTGGAAATTGTGGCGCCCAAACCCCCTCCCCTCCCCCCACCCCACCCCACCTTTAGGCTCCAATGGCCTTGGGGTGTTTACATACCGCGGTCACAATGCTTTGCTATATATTCTACCATGATTAGCGTGCAGCCAGGGAATGGGGAAGTGCCCCAAAGGCCCCGCAATCGTAATTGCCCTGTGTTTGTTCAGCAAAAACGAGGTTAAAACAGGCGGTGAAGAGGCTTCGCGTCACCTCCTCACCGCCTGTCAGTCGCCTCCACCAGAGTAGCTGTCTGAATGCAGGTCGATTTTTATTTTCAGAGGAGCAGTGGGTTAGGCGCACGTCTAAATGTAGCCTTAATTGATTAACCACTTCAGTGCCGGGCACTGTCACCCCCCTTCCTGCCCAGGACAATTTTCAGCTTTCAGCGCTCTCACGCTTTGAATGACAATTGCGCGGTCATGCTACACTGTACACATATGACATTTTGTATCATTTTTTTTGGAGACGGATAGATAGGGCTTTCTTTGGTGGTAGTTTATATATCTAAATAATCGAAAAAGACAGAAAATTTTTAAAATATTAGATTTTTCTTCTTCACTGTTGAGACTACACTGATAGGGGACACTAATAGACTGCACTGATGGGCCCTGATAGGCTACACTGATAGGGGACACTAATAAGCGGCAGTGATGAGGCTGCACTGATAGGGGACACTAATGAGGGGCACTGATGAGGTTACACTGATGGTCACTGATGAGGCTACACTGATGGTCACTGATGAGGCGGCACTGATGAGGTGGCACTGATAAGCTACACTAATAAGCGACGCTGATGGGCACTGATAGGCTACAGTAATAAGCAATGCTGATGGACACTGATGAGGTTACACTGATGGACACTGATGAGGTTACACTGATGGGCGCTGATGAGGTTACACTGATGGGCGCTGATGAGGTTACACTGATGGACACTGATGAGGTTACACTGATGGGCGCTGATGAGGTTACACTGATGGGCGCTGATGAGGTTACACTGATGGGCGCTGATGAGGTTACACTGATGGGCGCTGATGAGGTTACACTGATGGGCGCTGATGAGGTTACACTGATGGGCGCTGATGAGGTTACACTGATGGGCGCTGATGAGGTTACACTGATGGGCGCTGATGAGGTTACACTGATGGGCGCTGATGAGGTTACACTGATGGGCGCTGATGAGGTTACACTGATGGGCGCTGATGAGGTTACACTGATGGACACTGATGAGGTTACACTGATGGGCGCTGATGAGGTTACACTGATGGGCATTGATGAGGTTACACTGATGGGCGCTGATGAGGTTACACTGATGGGCGCTGATGAGGTTACACTGATGGGCGCTGATGAGGTTACACTGATGGGCGCTGATGAGGTTACACTGATGGGCGCTGATGAGGTTACACTGATGGGCGCTGATGAGGCGGCACTGATAAGCGACACTGGGCACTGAGGCTACACTGATGGACACTGATGAGGCTACACTGAAGTGCATTTCTAGTTTTGGAGTGGAGAAGCATGAGAACCCCTGTCAAGTTTTTATTGCTGTCTGGTGACAGGGGAGAGATCTCATGCACATGGCCTGTGATTGACACCCTTAGCCTCTGTTCCTGTGTGCTGTGTGAAGGGGGGGGGGGGGGGGTGTCCCTTCCCTCCAATCGGCTCTCACTGACTGCTGCAGTGTGTAACTTCAGCTCAGGTGACAGGAGAGGGAGCTCCAGCACACAACCTGTGATTGACAGCCTTAGCCTTTGGTGCTGTGTGAAGAGGGGGTGTCCCTTGTCCCTTATCTCTTCTCTCCAATCAGCTCTCACTAAGTGCTGAGGTGTGTAACTTCAGCTCAGGTGACAGGAGAGGGAGCTCTAGCACACAGACTGTGATTGACAGCCTCTGGTGCTGTGTGAGGGGGGGGAGGGTGTCCGTCCCTCCAATCACACACTGCAGAGCTCAGTGAGAACTATCTTCAGCTCCCCGCCCCCCCCTTTTTTATCTGTGGGCTCAGACAAGCTTTGAATGGCTGTATAAGAAGACTGCAGACAAACAGGTACAATGTATGTATAGAGGATTTGTTTTATCTCTGTTACCCCCTGAGGCCAGTCGCTGCATTGGGTATATGGAAGGGATTACAGACACTTTCGGCCGTGGTGTCCAGTCATTTTAATCTGTTGGCCCCCTTTTTAGATGAGGAAGAGATCTTCTCATTTAGGTTCTTGTGGCCCATTACAGGGATAAGGACCTCCTGGGATCCGGCGGGCCGCTGGGACCGGCCTTTTGTCTGGACCTATCCCGCTATGGAAGGCTTCAGGGCCCAAAGGGGTTAATCTGGCCCTGCTGGGCTCTGTCATCTTCCTTTACACTAACATACGATCGTCCCTTTCCTTATATAGCTTCGTCTTTTACTCCTCTATACTGAATCCTGGGCAGGGGGCTTTCCAGGCCAAACTCGTCACCGAACCCTTTTCTCCGACATGCAAACCGTCCGAGGAAAGAAAAAAAGAAAAATATGTCTGCATTGCACCAAGATGTCAGAGAGGAGAGGAGAGGGAAGAGAGAGGAGAGAGAGAGAGGAGAGGAGAGGAGAGGAGAGGGGAGAGAGAGAGAGAGAGAGGAGAGAACCCTTCAATCCCATCTCTTTATAAACCAATCCAGTGTCCTCAATCACTGCAACCCAGATCTGCTGAACGGCTGATATTGGAGAAAGGCGTTCTGGAACATTCTTCATGTCCCCGTCATGTGGATGTGGGTTTCACTGCCAGGAAGCTGGGAAGGGGGCGGGGATGATTATTAATGCATGCGAGTGGACAGCTGTGCGTTTTCTTCATAAGTTAAATAAAATACGCAATTCATTGACATTGTGGCAACCGTCTCACTTTGTCGAGGACTCACACGAAGGAGATGTTTGGCTGGAGATTCCCAAACTGGGACAAGGTTGTCCTTTTTTATGTTTCAGTAGTGCGGGAGGAGGGGGGGGCGGGGGGGGTCACCTTATTTACAAATGCCGGAGAATGCAACTGTGCTTCAAGGGTCCTGTCCCCAATCACAGATCATCTCCAGGACTTCCCCCGAGTCTCTCCCATCCTCTGGAACTCCCTACCTCAATCTGTTCCGGCTATCTCCTACTCTGTCCACTGTTAGGCTATCACTGAAAACTCATCTCTTCAGAGAGGCCTACCTTGTCACCCACCCCCCTCCCCCGCCTAACAACTGTACTTTTATTTTCTCCTTCAGCCCACCCCCCCACAGTAATTGCATTTTGTATCGCTTGACCCTCCCTATTGGATTGTAAGCTCTAATGACCAGGGCCCTCTAAATCCTCCTGTATTGAGTTGTATTGTATCTGTAATGTCTGCCCTCATGTTGCAAAGCGCTGAGCAAACTGTTGGTGCTATATAAATCCTGTATAATAATAATAAAATATAAATCCTGTATAGGAAAAAAATAAAATATAAATCCTGTATAATATAAATCCTGAATAATAATAATAATAATAAATTTAAATCCTGTATAATAATAATAAAATATAAATCCTGTATAGGAAAAAAATAAAATATAAATCCTGTATAATAATTAATATAAATCCTGTATAATATAAATCCTGAATAATAATAATAATAATAATAAATTTAAATCCTGTATAATAATAATAAAAAATATAAATCCTGTATAATAATAATAATAAAAAATATAAATCCTGTATAATAATAAAATATAAATCCTGAATAATAATAATAAAATATAAATACTGAATAATAATAATAAAATATAAATCCTATATAATAATATTATAAATCCTGTATAGGAAAAAAATAATATAAATCCTGTATATTAATAATATAATCTATAAATCCTGTATAATTATAATATATATATATATATATATATAGATAGATATTTATTATTATTTTACAGGATTTAAACATTTATTATTAGTATACAGGTGTTAAACATTAATAAAAAATAAAAAAATAAAAATATATACACACAGTATCTAACAAAAGTAAGTACACCCATCACATGTTTGTAAATCTTTTTTCTTCTCTCTTTTCATGTGACAACACTGAAGAAATGACACTTGTCTACAATGTAAAGTAGTGAGTGTACAGCTTGTATAACAGTGTACATTTCCTGTCCCCTCAAAATAACTCAACACACAGCCATTAATGTCTAAACCGCTGGCAACAAAAGTCAGTACACCCCTAACTGAAAATGTCCAAATTGGGCCCCAAAGTGTCAATATTTTGTGTGGCCACCATTATCTTCCAGCACTGCCTTAACCTTCTTGGGCATGGAGGTCACCAGAGCTTCACAGGTCACCACTGGAGTCCTCTTCCCCTCCCCCATGATGACATCACAGAGCTGGTGGATGTTGGAGACCTTGCGCTCCTCCACCTTCCGTCTGAGGATGTCCCACAGATGATGAATAGGGTTTAGGTCTGGAGACATGCTTGGCCAGTCCATCACCTTTACCCTCAGCTTCTTTAGCAAGGCAGTGGTGGTCTTGGAGGTGTGTTTGGGGTGGTTATCATGTTGGAATACTGCCCTGCGGCCCAGTCTCTGAAGGGAGGGGATCATGCTCTGCTTCCGAACCTCTGGCCACTTATACACCAGCCGCTTTACGCAGATGAGCACCAGACTCCTTAATGCCGGATATTGTTTTTAACATTGTGAGTGTCATTCCACTTTTTTTTTTTTTTTTTTTTTTTTACATTAAAACTGTTATAGTACACTTAGATGGCGCTGCTCTTTTTGTTCTTTGTGTCACCTGATTAGGACTTTTTAACAGAAACACAACCCCAGATGGAGTGCGCCATTAACCTGTGTTTTATTTTTTATTTTTTTTGCCTCTAAGTGTAGCAATATGGTTACAAATGGTTGTGGAACGAGTGTGTTTCCATTACTTCTTATGGAGAAATTCTCTTTGATATACGAGTGCTTTGAATTACAGGCACTTTTCCTGAATTAATTCTGCTCACAATCCAAGGTTTTACTGTATATAAATCCTGTATAATAATAATATATAAATCCTGTATAATAATAATATATAAATCCTGTATAATAATATATAAATCCTGTATAATAACAACAATAATAATAATTTATAAATCCTGTATACTTAGTATTATTCTTATACAGGATTTATATATTATTATGATAATCCTATATAGGAAAAATAATAATATATAAATCCTGTATAATGGACATGAAAAATAAATCCCTAACAGAAAAAAACTAAGTAGTATTTTTAAGGTACCACACCAAAATGATGTAAAAGAATATGCATTTTAATTATACAAATCTTTAAAAAAAAATCACACAACAAATAACTGGAGATAGAGAGGGTGCAATTGCATATATTGCCAATATTTGTAGACATTGGTAAGTCCAGATAGTTTTTCCGACACGTTTCGCGGGACTGCGCCCGCTTCCTCATGTTAGAATCTGCAATTGTAAACAAATAAGACAAGTTGAGCTTCTAGCAGGATCAATTACATATATAAGATTACAGACCACAAGCTGATCGCATTTACAACCATTAAGAATTACCTTCAACGGAAGCTTATACTCAATGTGGGTCCACTGGTACACAGAGTATTTCCAAATGAACGGGGACAAAAAAAATAATCTCCTGTGTAATAATAATAATAATAAATAATATAAATCCTGTCTCTTGACTCCTAGCTGGGGCTCCTCTGACCTCCTTGTATCGGACCCCACAAGAGTCCCAATAAAAGTCCATCCCTACATCAGGGTCCTCCTTTACATCTCCACCCTTACATTGGAGTACCCATCAGAGCCCCCCCCCTCCCCACATCAGCATTCCAGTGAGAGTCTCCCCCCCCCCCTACGTGATAGTTCCCATCAGAGTCCCTACCTTGCATTAGAGTCCACCCTTACCTCAAACACTTAGAGCGTGGCTTGGAGAGTCCGACAGAGTGATTATAGCAGCAGGCGGAGCAGGTCAGGGAGGAGGAAATGCTGTCCTGTAAAAGCTGGTGCAAGTACATGACTGGTTTTTAGGAGGCTGTCGGTCCCATCAACCAACAGCAATACAATGACAGCAACAGCCCGGGAAACATTTGCTAGAGACCAGGGAACAAGGGGGGAAGTTGTTGGAAAATTGTAGGTGGACTTGAAGACCTCTGTGAGAGGCGGCTGACTCTAGCTGCAGGGCACATATAATCTTGCTGTAGGCCTGATTTTGGAGACTCTGGTCTAGACCAAAGAACTCATTGTGTAGGTTTCAGAGGACCCTCAAGTCAACATGATTGTGGGGCAATGGTGGTTCCTGAGGTTCCCCTGATCGTGCATGTCTGTCCAACTCCAGCCTTTGGACACTCCTTAGGCATATGGGCATTTTAAGGAAAGCATCAAGTCGTTTTTAAAATTCCACAATTGAATTTGCCAATGCAGTAGGGCATTTCACTGCTTAGCCACTCAGAAAACCTTGTTCACTGTTGTCCTGTGTGCAGTCCATGGAATAGAATGAATGAGTGAAGTTAGCAGATCTTTATGTTGACTTAAAATAATACTGGAAATGCACTCAGGAAAACGTCAGCCAGCTTAATAGCAAAAATTACCATCCTCCCTTACAGTGTTGGTCAGAATCTCAGACCCCCCAACCCCCCCCCCTCCGACTGTGCCAAGTGGTGTTAGTCCCAGAATTATGCACTAACAAATAGGAGGTCCATCAGCCACTGCTCAAGGAACCCCTACCAACCCCTGGAGGAACCCTGCTTGCAGACTAAAGGCAATCTGCCATTAACAGTTTTGAATTGTATTGCATTGTCAGTGAAAAATGTTGGCAGTAGGCTAATTTGTTTAGCCATTTTTGTGTTTGGTATTGTTGCAGAAATAACTAGCACTTCCTGAACAAAAAAAATATTTATATATATCCCTCTTTGCTGCCCAGCTCTTCTGGTTCACTTGGCTCTCCTAATGTTAAGTCGCAGTGCCCTGCAGCACAATCCACTCCTGGCCTACAAGAATCCCTGTCTCCCGGCTGCTAGCTGGGACTCTTCTGAACCCTTAGTGAGACCTCCTGTCTCATGACTCCCAGCTAGAGCTTCTCTGACCCCTCAGTGAGACCTCCTGTCTCTCGACTCCTGGCTGGGCATCCTCTGACCCCTTAGTAAGACCTCCTGTCTCATGACTCCCAGCTAGAGCTTCTCTGACCCTTAGGTGAGACCTCATGTCTCTCGAATCCTGGCTGGAGCTCCTCTGACCCCTTGGTGAGACCTCATGACTTCCAGCTAGAGCTTCTCTGACCCCTCAGTGAGACCAACTGTCTCTCGACTCCTGGCTGGAGCTCCTCTGACCCTTAGGTGAGACCTCATGTCTCTTGACTCCTGGCTGGGGCTCCTCTGACCCCCTTGGTGAGACCTCCTGTCTCTTGGCTCCTGGCTGGAGCTCCTCTGACCCTTAGGTGAGACCTCATGTCTCTCAACTCCTGGCTGTGGCTGCTCTGACACCTTAGTGAGACCTCCTGTCTCATGACTCCCAACTAGAGCTTCTCTGACCCCTCAGTGAGACAGACTGTCTCTCGACTCCTGGCTGGAGCTCCTCTGACCCCTTGGTGAGACCTCATGACTTCCAGCTAGAGCTTCTCTGACCCCTCAGTGAGACCAACTGTCTCTCGACTCCTGGCTGGAGCTCCTCTGACCCTTAGGTGAGACCTCATGTCTCTTGACTCCTGGCTGGGGCTCCTCTGACCCCCTTGGTGAGACCTCCTGTCTCTTGGCTCCTGGCTGGAGCTCCTCTGACCCTTAGGTGAGACCTCATGTCTCTCAACTCCTGGCTGTGGCTGCTCTGACACCTTAGTGAGACCTCCTGTCTCATGACTCCCAACTAGAGCTTCTCTGACCCCTCAGTGAGACAGACTGTCTCTCGACTCCTGGCTGGAGCTCCTCTGACCCTTAGGTGAGACCTCCCTGTCTCTTGACTCCTGGCTGGGACTCCTCTGACCCCTTAGTGAAACCTCATGACTCCCAACTAGAGCTTCTCTGACCCCTCAGTGAGTCCTGCCTCTTGACTCCTGGCTGGGACTCTGATCCCTTAGTGAAACCTCATGACTCCCAACTAGAGCTTCTCTGACCCCTCAGTGAGACCTGCCTCTTGACTCCTGGCTGGGGCTCCTCTGAACCCTTGGTGAGACCTCCTGGCTCTTGACTCTTGGCTGGAGCTCCTCTGACCCTTTGGTGAGACCTCATGTCTCTCAACTTCTGGCTGGTGCTCCTCTGACCCCTCGGTGAGACCTCCTGTCTCTTGTCTTCTAGCTGGGGCTCCTCTGACTACTTGTTAAGACCCCCTGTCTCCAAACTGGGAGCTATAAGCTGTTCTCAGGCATGAGTATATAACAACCCTGCACACCTATGTAGTCGCACAGGCTGCAGGCACCCAATAAAGACCGAACACAGGATTGAAGGTTCCGTCCCACCCAATAGACTTTGGAACCTTCAAGCTCCAGGCCCCAGTCGGGGACTATAGAATCCGGAGAAAGCCAAAAACACGTCTCTCTCTGCTCAGAAAGGATCGTCTGGAACTTCGAATTACCCTTAATGCGAATCCTGCATCCTTTTCATCTACATTTTCAGTGATGGGGCCTCTCACTATCACAATAGAAGAAATCCTTTTCAAGGCACCCATAGTTAGTCACATGGTGAGCCCAGAAGAGTAGACACCATGATGGATTATATAAATGCTATGTGCTCCACCTTCATAATCTCTGAGCACGCCTAATGACTCCGGGCTCCTAGCTTCTAGAGGAAGGCATGTGTCCCTTATCTACTAGAATAACCCATGAGAAAATATCTGTTACCGTAATTAGTTGTCTGGCCTGTTGGTTTTATTTTTATTTTTTCTTCCCCCTCCAGACCTGTGAATTCCCATAAACCACAGTGTCCATAGCCAGCTTTGTTGTCCTCTTTTGAAGTAATTCAACTCTTCACACCTCGGCTTTTGTATTTATACTCATGCACCGTTTCACAGGGAGGGCAAAGATGAGACTTTATCCATAGACATGTGTGCATGTACGGTCATCCCAGTCCAGTGACCTATAGCAAGTTGACTACTGAATTTTTTTTATTTTTTTTTTATGGATTAACGTATTCCTTACCTTGCGCCTTTGATTTTTTTTTTTTTTAAAGCAAGCTATTGACCAATGGGAAAGCAGGAAAATGGTCTGGGACGTGAAGCTGCTGAAATTCTCTTAGAATCACAAACAATCCCGGGGCTCCCAAGTCTGAGGACTTGTTTGCACCAGGAGGTGCATCTGAGTGTATGCGCTTTTTTGGCCATTCCACTCCTAGCACAACCCCCCCCCCCCCCCCTTCTAACACAAAAAAAAATTCACCCCACCCAAAACCCCCTCTTAGCACAACATTCCACCCAAATCCCCATCTTGGCACACACCCCCCCCCCCCTGACCCCCTGACCCAAATCGCCCTCCCAGCACAACCCCCCCAGCACAGCCTCCCCACCTGCTCCCAAATCCCCCACATAGCACAATTACCCCCCAAATTACCCCTCTTCCATACAGCAGCGACAGCTGCCAAGAGGAGTTGTGGGTTGTGCTTTCTATTCCTCTACTCTTGCCGGCAAGTCCCTAGCGACCAATGACGTCATTGGTTGGTAGGATGCTGTCAGGTGGCCAGCTCAGCTTTCTCTTTTGCCGGTGTTGTGTCGAATACTGTCCCCCATCAGATGGTGTCCGCCCTGTACTGCGCTTGCGCAGTACGGAGGACAAGGAGACGCCGAACATCTCCGAAGATAAACGGCACCTGCGCAGTGAGTCCAGTTTCAAGCCCCACCATCCAAGTGGACGTAGAGTTAGAGTAAAAAATAGCCGAGTGAAGCGAACCCGCGAGGGGCCCGGTTACTATGTGCTACCGTATGTCCACTTGGATGGTGGGGCTTGCACCTGGACTCAGTGCGCAGGTGCCATTCTTCTTCGGAGACTTTCGGAGTCTCCTGTACAAGCGCTGCGCCTGCGCAGTAGGGAGCGGACACTATCCGATGACCGGACAGTTTTTGACAGAACACCGGCAAGAGTAGAGAGCGGGGGGAGGGGGGATTGGAGGAGCGGGCACAGCTCTCTGCCTCATCTGTACGCAGCAGTTAACCGCGCGATCTCCCTCCTGTAGCACAGGAGCTAACCGAAGATCGTTTTGATCGGTCTGTTGCCGCGGCACCCCTAAGGACTCCTCCCGGCGCCCCGGTTGAGAAATGCTGATCTATATAGACTGCAGTGAAATATATAGCACTCATTATGTTGAGCTGACATATTTTAGCACAGTTACATAGCATTAGCAAATCACTAACTTGTTTCACTTTCTGCCTGAAATTGTTCTTTAAGCCTTTTTTTTATTAGCAGAAATATGTTTTAAATATATTTATCAAAGCCCTTTCCTTAAAGCGGAGTTCTACCTAATATTGCAAGTTGCTTTCAGTCACATGCCCACCCGCAGTGCAGTCCTAAATGGATAGTATTTTATTATTATTTTTTGTTTATTTTATTATTATTATTATTCTTCAGGATTTATGTAGTGCCAACAGTTTATAACATGAGGGCAGTACAATTACAATACATCTCAATACAGGAGGAATCGGAGGGCCCTGCTCGTTAGAGCTTACAATCTAGAAGGGATGTATGACTACCTTTTTTATTTTAAATGTGTCAGCTGCACCTCCAGTCCCGGCCGCCTAGGCAATGTCATCATCAGGCGATTTCCCTTGGACTCCTGGGATATCGGCATCATCGATCCCAGGAGTCTAATCGCTTGATTTCTCTTTTGATTGACAGTTTGCCAGAACAGCGTGGTGGGAACTTCCTCTGTCATCGCCTTTGCTATGGACTGTGAACTGAGCGATCTCACACCGGCGATCGCTCGGTCCTCATGGCTTCCTGAGCAGAGAGCTGTTGACTGTCAGTCACTGCTTTCTGCTCCGCCCCCCCCTCCCCCGCACACACTAGAGCGCTGGGCTGTGGAGGGGGTGGGACGGCTCAGGCTCTCAGTGGCTCGCTGAGAAGCTGAGCCAGGTGCCGGTGTCCTATCATATAGTGTCCCCCATCGGATAGTATCCGCTGTGTACTGCGCATGCGCAGTACACAGCACACACAGATTCCGAAAATAGCCGAAGATGAACGGCGCCTGCGCCGTGAGTCCAGGTTCTAACCCCACCATCCAAGTGGACATAGAGTTGGAATATAAAAGAGCCGAGCGCAGCGAGGCCGAGCCCGAAGCGTGGCGAGCGAATCGAGCCTGTGAGGGGCCCTCTAATATCGGCAGCCCTATGTCCGCTCGGTTGGTGGGGCTACCACCTCGACTCACGGCGCAGGCGCCGTTCATCTTCGGAGATTTTCCGAAGTTTCTTGTGCTCCGTACTGCACAATCGCATTAAGGGGCGGACAGTATCTGATGGCAGGACACTATATGCCAGAACACCGGTCTAAGCCTGTAGGTGGATTCCAACCATATAGTCGTGAGCCTGGAACGGTTCTGTGATGTCAGCCGACAGCAGGCGCTTAAGTCCGCTGTCTGCTGAAAACGGGTCACAGTAGTGCAGAACGGACTGCATTCCTGTGATCCATAGAAGTACAGTCAAACAAGCTTTGACTGTACCTCTACTTGAAGTCAAAATGAGCTAGTATGCACCACATACTAGCACATTATGACAGACTTGCCTGGACACGGAGCCCTACAGGGCAGCATTGTCGCGGTTCTCCAGTGTGGACAATTTCACGCAGTCTTCCTTCCGGGTTCAAGGGCTAGGGCTGGGTGAGTGGCCATGACCCTGATGACGCGGCTCGTGCCTATGGGGAGCGCTTGGCACCGAGCTGTGGCGGTCCGCCACAGTATGCCGTTCCTTCAGAGCGCATGCGCCGATGACGTCACCGGCTGCCTGTCGTGTGAATATCACCTAAGGCCCCTTTCACACATGCGGACGATATGTCCGTATTTCATCCATCCGTTTGCGGATGAAATACGGACATACATTCATCCCTATGGGATTTCCTCCGCTACTGTCCGATTCTGCAGACGGAGGAAAATCCTATTTTTCTATCCGTCTGCAGAGCGGATCGAATGAACACGGACAGACGGTCCGTGCGCATCCGATCCCCCATAGAGGAGAGCTGACAGGGCGGTCCCCGCACAGTGTGCGGAGACCGCCCTGTCCGCCGCCGGCTCAGCGGGGACAACGGAGCGATCCCCGCTGAGCGAGCGGATCATCACGGGGCGGATCATTACTGGTCCGTCCCGTGTGAAAGAGGCCTAAATCGTAAATTTAGGAGATATTCACTTTACCTACAGGTAAGCCTTTTTGTAGTCAACCCAATTGTGTTGCTCTATCCAAAAAAGAAAGCGCAAATGCATAGATAAATAATTATAAGAAATTCATCAAGTGAAGAACGGAAAAAAAACATTTGTGTGAGTGCTCAGAAAATCCAATTTATAGAGTCCCACAAAAATCAACAAAGTGCTTAGTGCAAAGTCCAAAGAAAAAATTCACGTGCCAATAAATTCCAGTAATCCCGCAGATAAGAGACACTCTCCACCACTTACACCACCAGTCACAGGCTGCTTACTGGATTCCTTTTTTTTTTCACAATAATGCTGGATCTTTATCCCTCAAAGGGAGGAGCTCTGGCTTCGTTTTTGGGAAGATCCCACAAAGGATGGATGGATGACGACTCCCAAGTATCAGAGGGAGCTCACCCCACCGACCGCAGCCATCCACTGGGTGGTAAATGTAATTTAATGATAGGCATAAGGAAGAAGATCTTTCATAGTATAGTATTCTTAAAATCCAGCTTTTATTAAAGAGGAGCTCCCAGGCTCCTTCATCCGTGCCGATTTTCCAGTCAGCTCTCAGGTGCTGGGAAACTGGCAGTTAAGCCTACTGCTCATGCGTGAAGTGAGCTGCGGTTTGTGAATGGCACGGCAGTGGTGGGAGGGGGGGGTGGGGTAACATCTGGCTGAGTTTGCCACAGTGAAGTCAGTCTGAATATGTGCGGGTACCTACCAAAACCAGGTACCCCCCCCCCCCCCCCCGAAAGGTGCCAAATGTGCCAGCAGGGGGGAATGGGAGGCAAACAAGCAGAGCTTCCCCTTTTGGGTGGAGCTCCGCTTTACGTTTTTAACTACTTACAAGTGTAAATCGCATCATAAAACGCCACTAATTCCCGATCAACATCTCGTGGGCATAATGATGTCACCTGCGGTAGCTCCGACCAACGCGTTTTGTCCTTTGGGTCATCGCCACTGGGTCCACAGACTCAAGGTACAAGTTCGAAAGTGAAATTTTAATAACACTTTTTAAAGCGCAGCCACAGCCTAAATAGAGAAGCCTGTTTCCTGAGAAGGACCTTTTTGCTCTCTATGGAAAAGCAGCAGGAGTTTCTCTGCAGAGGCCCAACAATCCCCCCAAACCCCTCAATCCACCACCCTCTCCCCTATGAAGTCATAGCTAAAGCTCTCCAGTCGACAAAGCTCATCTTTCCTGCTAATATAAAGAGTGCTGTCCCTGACTGGGGCAAGGGGGCATGTCAGACCTCTGCTGATGAACCACTGCTTCCACACAGAGAGCGAGGGTCCTTCTCTACGGCATGTTGGCAGGTAAGAGGCTTTTCTACTCAGGCTTTAGCTGCTTTTTAAAGAAAGCCAATTGTAGAAACGCACATATCATTTTTTTTTTTTTTTTTTTTTTTAACATGACTGAAATGTATTGAGTTGATTTATACTGATGGGTAAATCGGGCTTGAAACAATTATTGGCCTTTTTTATGCACATTTTGTGCGTATAACACCCAAGCTGAAGATATTAAAACATGAGATCTGTGTGATGATGGCCACAGCTCCTCCTTCCGTGCTGTAGATGTGAAAACATGCAGCGTTCATCTTGGTTTGTCACGAGGCTCCTGGTCTAGCAGAGCAGCCTCGGCTCAGGGGAAGGAGATCTCTGGAAAGCACCCTCGTTTCCTATGTTTTGAATCGAGGTGATATGGAAGAAAATTCCTGGAAATGGCAAGCCTGTAAGAACATTCTGCAACAATAATGACGGTGCCGGTGAAAAAAAGCAGCAAAGACGGGACTTTTTTTTTTTTTTTTCCTGTAATCTGGAGGGTGCTCGTTTCTTGGCTGTGATCACACCTACTGAGAGACCAGTAAATGTTCACATTCTCCATGTAAGGCCTGAAACACAGGTGAGCGGAAAAAAAAAAAGGTGAAGAGACCCGAATAAAGCAAACCAAAAATTTATATGTGGCCACACTGTGAACATCATCTTTCCGCTGATGCGTATATATATCGGCCACTTTATTAGGTCCACCTTGCTAGTAGCGGGTTGGACCCCCTTTTCTCTTTGTTGCATAGATACAAGGTGTCGGAAACGTTCCTCCAGAGATTTTGGTCAATAGTGACGTCATAGCGTCTCACAGTTGCTGCGGATTTGCCGGCTGCACGTCCATGGTGCCAATCTCCCATTCTACCACATCCCAAAGGTGCTCTATTGGATGAGATTTGGTGAGTGTGGAGACCATTGCAGGACAAGGATCTCATTGTCCAGTGGTGAGATCTGGTGAGTGTGGAGGCCATTGGAGGACAAGGGACCTCATTGTCCAGTGGTGAGATCTGGTGAGTGTGGAGGCCATTGGAGGACAGGGACCTCATTGTCCAGTGGTGAGATCTGGTGAGTGTGGAGGCCATTGGAGGACAAGGGACCTCATTGTCCAGTGGTGAGATCTGGTGAGTGTGGAGGCCATTGGAGGACAGGGACCTCATTGTCCAGTGGTGAGATCTGGTGAGTGTGGAGGCCATTGGAGGACAAGGGACCTCATTGTCCAGTGGTGAGATCTGGTGAGTGTGGAGGCCATTGGAGGACAAGGGACCTCATTGTCCAGTGGTGAGATGATTGGAGCTTTGTGACATGGTGCATTAAAGGAACCATCAGAAGATGACACTGTAGTCATAAAGGGATGGACATGGTCAGCAAAAATTACTCTGAACTGTTGATACAGGGCAGGATGGATCCATGCTTTTATATTGTTTGAATTTTATAATTTGTCTATGCCTAAAAAGTCCATCAACGTCAACGATCGTTGTTTTCTTCCATGCTTTTATATTGTTTCCCGGTCAATTCTGACCCCCACCATCTGAATGTCGCAGCTGAAATCCAGACTCCTCAGACCAGGCAACGTTTTTCCAATCGTGTGTTGTCCAATTTTGTTGATCCTGTGCCAGTTGTAGCCTCAGTTTCCTGTTCTTAGCGGACAGGAGTGGCACCCGGTGTGGTCTTCTCCTGCTGTAGCCTATCTGCTTCAAGGTTGGATGTGTTGTATGTTCAGAGATGGTATTCTGCATACCTTGGATGTAACGAGTGGGTATTTGAGTTACCGTTGCCTTTCTATCATCTGGAACCAGGCTGCCCATTCTCCTCTGACCTCAACGAGGCATTTTCCTCCACACAACTGCCGCTCACTGGATATTTTTCCTTCCCCCCCCCCCCACTATTTTCTGTAAACCCGAGAGATGGTTGTGTGTGAAAGTCCCAGAAATGCTCAGACCAGCCCGTCTGGCAGCAACAACCATGCCAAAGTGACTTAAATCCTCTTTCTTCCCCATTTTGATGCTCGGTTTGAACTTCAGCAAGTATGCCATGTGATTGGCTGATTAGCAGTTTGTGTTAGCAAGCAATTGAACGGGTGTACCTAATAAAGTGTCCGGTGAGTGTACATGCGCCTGGGGGGGGAGGGGCTGGCTTTCTTCAGGCATCGCTCTCTGCGAATACAATAGTTACCTGGTGGGGTCTCAGATAGCCTACAGACATACAAGTGTTCTCTTATCTAACTGTTAATGGGTGGGTTTTTCTGTCATGGGTTGTTTTGTCTGTCCAGTTCAGATGCAAATTAAGCTGAGCCAAACTGTAATTTTGTAAAAATACAAATGTAGAAAAACAAGATTTATTCTCGCCTGCTCTGTGCAAAGGAATGGAATTGCACAGAGCGCCTCCGAACCTCCTCCCCTTAAAGAGGAAGTAAACCCTGATGAGTTTACTTCCTCTTTTTTTCCCTGCAAAGGTAAAGCATAATGGACTACAATGCATTGCATAGTAGCCCATTATGTGTCACTTACCTGACACAGGAGCCAGCGAAGTCGCCGCTGTCCCTTGTAGTCCGCCGCATCCATCTTGCTGGTGGCGTCTCGCAGCTCCGCCGCTGTCATTCGGCGAAGCCGCGATGACGTCACTCATGGGAGTCAACAAATGCGGCAGCTCCATTCTTGGAACTGCCACGCTCAGTGCGCCTGCGCGCCGCTGTCTACGGCGCATGCGCCGTAGACAGCGGTGCCCGTTTTCGGGCAAATATCTCCTAAACCATATAGGTTTAGGAGATATTGCTTGGACCTACAGGTAAGCCTTAATCTAGGCTTACCTGTAGGTCAAAGTGGTTTGTAAGGGTTTTCAATCACTTTAAAGGTGTTGTAAAATCTCGTTATTTTTATTTTTTTAAATAACAAACATGTCATAATTCCCTCATCTGTACAAGGGTTTTGCAGCGTGGCCCTGATCCTTCTCTTCTGGGGCCCCTCCCTGGCGCTCCTGGCTCCCCTTCCTCTTCTTGAGTGCCCCGATGGAGAAGCGCTTTCTCTGGGCACACTCCCGATTCCTGCTGCTGCATCCATTGACACAGCATGCCCCCCCCGCCCCCCCCGGGTCATTGGATTTGATTGACGGCAGTGGGAGCCAATGGCTCCTGCTGCTATCAATCAATCCAATGAGGACCTGGGAGACACCGGCTAGAGCTGGTGTGCTTATCCCAGTCGCTGGAAAGATCGGGTTCAGGGGGGTAGAATGCATTGAGGTGAAAAACAATGAGGGTTTAAGTTCCCTGATGGCATGTAAAGTGGCTTCCTATGAAGACTCTCATGCAGCCTCGCTCCTGAGCCGCACTGCCTGCATCTATAGACAGACAACAGGGCTCGGTCACGCTCCCTCGTCACTGGCTTTGATTGACATCGAAGCCTGTAAGATCAGGAACTGAGGGGAGAGAAGACCTGCAGATGGGCACAGCGCTGGATCAAATGAGGGCTCAGTTGAGTGTAGGGAGCATACCACTACCTAAACATATTTTTTACCTTAATGGATGTTTAGCCTATATAAACGCCCTATGCAGTCCATGAACACCATTCCATAACCCTAACCTAAACAGATTTAAAAAAAATATAAATTGGTGCACTTCTCATACCTGTAGGCCATTTGTGCATGGAGTGAAGCCTGCCCAAATGCCCTCCCTAGTGGTACAAGAGCAAGCGCCGTCCTTCTGAGTGTCAGTCGTCTGAGCGCCGTCCTGAACCCCTCACATATGCAGCGCTGCCACTTGTTGCCTCAGGTGACCTCATCAGCTACAACGCGCTCTCCCGTCTCAGCTGCCTTGCTGATCTGCTCAGCTGAGAGCACAGTGCTCATATGTGGGGCTCGGAGGAAGGCGGGCGCTCCCTTGTCTACTGCTAGGGGGGGTGCTCATCCTAACAGTTGGTCCCTCCTAAAGCAGAAGGCAGGACAGAGCTGTGAAAACTACGAAAAGTGTTTGGGGCTGACTTCCCAAATGGCCTACAGATATGGGTAGAGCATAACTCCATGGCTGTGCCCCGGAGGGTGGGACGAAACACGTCGGGGCATGGAGCTGGCTGAGTCTGCTTTTACCTCCTATGACCACCGGGTCTTGTCAGTGTTCGGCGATCGGGAGATTTCTTCTCTCCTACTGAATGTATTGAGCCAGGACGGGCTCTTCCCAAGCCAACACCCTCAGTGAGCGTCACCGAACTTGGATTAAAACCTGAAGCGGCACCCAAAGTTTTCTGGTTTATGGAATGGTGTTTGTGGACTGCATAGAGCGTTTTGTTTTCTTATTTTTTATAAAGAAGAACTAACCCGTTTAATGCTTAGAATCAGATGTTTTTGTAATTGGATCTGCAGTGCTCCACAGTGGCTTATTGGTTTGCACATATGCCTTGCAGCACTGGGGTCCTTGGTTTAATTTTTGACCCGGACATAATCTGCATGGAGTTTGCATGTTCTCCCTGCGCTTGCATGGGTTTCCTCCAGTTTCCTTCCAAACTCCAAAGATGTTGTGCTGGTAGGTTTAGGGAGACCTGTCTAAAATGGAAAATGGCCCTAGTTAATGTGTGCTTTTCACTGTGCAGGGGCAGGGTCTTCTGGCCTACCCTGAAGTCTAGGGGGGCGGATGTGTGGCTCTTAAATTGCTTCTTACCCTGCCTTGGGAGGGTCTCTCTTATGGAGAGCCCCCCTCATTCAGTACTCATTGATTGGCTCAGGGTGATCACGAGCTGGGCCTTTTTGGCTAGGTAGACCTCAGTGTGCTTTGCCCCCAAATCGTAACATAAAACAATAGACCCCAACAGCGCACAAATTTTTTCAATGGCAATGCATTGGATGAAAAACGATACAATTTTATTATTTTCCCAATAACCAGAGATAAATGAAAACCTTAATCTCATAAAAAGGAAACCTACAAGTCCTCAGTCTGAAGGTAAGTAATGGCTCCAATGTATAAAGAGCTGCAGTCAACCTTCCATCATATGCAGTTGGTGAGGAAGAAGTCAAGGAAAGATCCTTGGCAGTCTTGCTGGAAAAAAATATGCATCCACTTGCATGGGAGATATTCCCGGTCTGCAGACAATCGCACTGTGTGGTGTAGAGGCAGAATTGAGCTTTCCGGCCTGGTGGCCAATCGGAGACGGGAGGTGGAAACACAGCCGGGTGGAAGCGGGTGCACGCTCTGGCGCCAGTGACTGCCAAACTCCCCACTGCACAGGTTCCAGGGATTGGAAGAACCCCCAAATGTGCACCACAAAGTCACTGTAGTAATGCGTTTCAAGGCCTCACCACTTTATCGAGCTAATGCGCCAGTGATGGGCAAACCCCCCCCCCCCCACTGCGCAGGTGCGGGGTACCGGAAGAACCACTGGATGTGTGTTACAAAGCCTCCATAGCAACGTGTTTTGAGGCCCCGCCTCTTAAGTTAATGCTTTTTCATAGTTTTCATCCAATGCATTGCCATCCAAATGAGTACGCTGTTGGTGTCTATTGTGTTGTGTTGTGTTCTTTCTACAACATCTGCTCTGTTGGTTACTCTGTTTGCAGAATTGTTTGGCTAAGTGCGGGTGGCGCGGCCAAGCGCTGCTGTACACATCCATTTCTTGCCACTGTCAGGAGTCTTGCACCCCAGGGAGAGGGGATCAGGGGAAGGTTCCTCTTTGGGAAGGGACCATATGACAAATCCTAGGTGCCCTTTTTTTTTTTTTTGGTTCACTGTTGTTGTTTTGTTTTTGTGCAACGTGGGACCGAAAAAATAAATTGTGCGTACAAATTGGCACATGTGTTATCACAATCTGCATGCCAGTCCCAAGCCGAGCAATTGCGGAGGGCTGAGGGAAAACCTGGCAACCTACCAAAAAAATTGCCAATTTTTTTTTAGAAAAGAGAGCTATTGGGTTTATCGGACACGGTGCCCAGAGAGCTGGTCTATAGAAATGCTGGGGGTCTGATGCGGCTATGCACACATACAATTGGATGAGGGTTATGGGGGGTGAACCTTCCAGGATCTGTTTTTTTTTTCGCGACTCTGAATGTGGGGCTTGCAGGTCCTGCTCTCCTATGGCTGCCTACATTACGGCTGTCACCGTCCCCAAATCCCCAATGTGAAATCTGCGTACGGCAAAGGTTTATTACCAATGCAAACACAAGAAGACCACCAGTCTCCTGTGCTCCGTGCTCTTCAGAAGATCCAGTTATGCACCAGTTTTGCTGCCCCCTGCAGGTCGGGGGAAACCCAAAGGAAATACTGCAAAAACGAGGAACAAAGAGCTCACGAACCTAGCGTATTACCTTTTTTTGATAATTTTATTGTGTAAAAAAATAAAATTAAATAAATAAAAAGATAGATGTGTACTCACTAATGACATCGGCAATAAGGCACATCAAAGTCCATATGTACTCGAAGCAGCCTGGTCACCTTGACCTAAAGACTGTCCAAATGTTGACAGGTTTCACAGGGGGATCCCCTCTTTTACACAATAAAATTATCTCAAAGGTAATGTGGTTGGTGCGCCCTCTGTTCCTTGTTTTTGCATTCGCAAGTGGCACTTGGGCAGTCATAGAAGGGGCAATATGTTACCAGTGATGCTGTATATTAGTTCAGACTCCAAAGAGAGCAAGCTGGAGCCATGGGGACGCCAACAGGACTGCTTGCCCATTGCATATGCTGCCCTAGTGCAAGTAAAACCACCCAATCAGCATTGCATGTTAGAAGAGATGCATGGGTTTTTTTTTTTGTTTTTGGTTTTTTTAAGACTCATACTAACCTGGGGGAAGCAGCATCTGTCTGATGCCACATCTGTCCCCCGGCACCTCTAACACTGAGAACCAAGCAATTAAACGCCGCAGATTTCTCAGTTCTCACAGCTCTCTGCTCTGCGCCCCCCTCCCCCATGCTCACTGGAGCACTGGACTGTGGAGGGGGTGGGAGAGGCCGGCTCCGCCTCTCAGCAGCTCCCTGAGAGGCTGAGTCGGTTGCCGGTCCAAACATGTGGGCAGATCCCGACTCCATTGTCGTAGTCTTGCCCAAGCCTGGACCGGATCTGTGACTTCGGCTGGCAGCGGCTTCAGCCCGCTGTCTGCTGAAACGGGTCACACAAGTGCGGAACAAACTGCACTCCTGTTATCTATAACTTGTTTGGCTGTAATTCTCCTTTTAAGTGAATTTGGCGTTCCTCCCTTCTTTCTCTTTCTTTTGGACCATATTGCCCCTTCTATGACTGCCCAAGTGCCACTTGTAAATCTAGGGACAAAATTGCCACTAGAAACACGGACTAGGAGTAAAATCCTCTTAATAGATAAGGATACGGCTTATTAAATTCTGGCATCACTCCTCCTGAAGAAGCCATTGTCGGAGAAACACGTAGAGAAAACAGTGTAGCCTTTATGGAAGGGACAACTAACCGTGGATGTTCTGCTCTATATGGAAAATTAACTTGTAAACAATTTATTACCATGATTTTACCATATGTGGAAAAAAAAAAAAAAAGCATAAATGAAACCCATCCATTTACCAGTTTCATCTCCAGCACGTGCCAAAAAATGTAACGCTCCCATTGGTTGTGCTCTCAACCAAACTGTCAAACCATCCAATAAAAATCCCATCTATGTTGTGGTTGTAATGTAAAAATATACTTAGACCCCTTTCACACCAGGGCGTTTTGCAGGAGCTATAGGGTTAGAAATAGCGCCTGCAATCCGCCCTAAGACCCTTTTCACACCACACCGCTGATAGCGTCGTCGGTAAAACGCCGCTATTTTTAGCGGCGTTTTACCGCCGGATTTGCGGCGCATTTCGGCCGCTAGCGGGGCGCTTTTACCCCCCGCTAGCGGCCGCGAAAAGGTTAAAACCACCGGCAATAGCGGCGTTTTGCCGGCGGCATTACAGCGCTGCCCCATTGATTTCAATGGGGAGCAGCGGTGGAGGAGCGGTAAACACACCACTCCTTCACCGCTCCAAAGAAGCTGCTGGCAGGACTTTTCCTGACGTCCTGCCAGCGCACCGCTGCAGTGTGAAAGTCCTCGGGGCTTTCACACTGCACACAATGGTGCAGCTTCTTTAGGGCGGATTGCAGGCGCTATTTCTAACGCTATAGCGCCTGCAAAACGCCCTGGTGTGAAAGGGGTCTAAAGAAGCTGCACCATTTTGTGTAGTGTGAAAGCCCCGAGGGCTTTCACACTACAGCGGTGCGCTGGCAGGACGTCAGAAAAAAGTCCTGCCAGCAGCTTCTTTGGAGCGGTGAAGGAGCGGTGTGTTTACCCCTCCTCCACCGCTGCTCCCCATTGAAATCAATGGGTCAGCGTTGTAATGCCGCCGACAAAACGCCGCTATTGCGGCGTATTACCGGCAGTTTTAACCCTTTCGCGGCCGCTAGCAGGGGGGGTAAAAGCGCCCCGCTAGTGGGCGAAATGCGCCGCAAATCCGGCGGTAAAACGCCGCTAAAAATAGCGGCGTTTTACCGCCGACGCTATCAGCGGTGTGGTGTTAAAGGGGTCTTAATGGGGATGTGGGTGCAAAAAAAAAAAAAGTTTAGACCCCGGGCTCCCATGATTCAGCAATATAATATAAAAGGAAACTTCTTGTTTTTTGCATTATTAGCAATGGCTGGGGGCACCGGGCCTGTGCAGCAGGCCTTCCATGCATTAACATGGGCCTCTCCTCATTTGGTGCAGATAACCACATAAGAGGATATGGGGAGGACCCAGGATGCCCCCTATATAGGGCCATAAGGACTTTTCCAGATCCTTCCAATCCCCCCCCCCCCCACACACACATTCCCCATATACTCCCCACACACTCCCCATATACTCGTCCAGATTTGACCTTTGTTCTGGCCAAGTGTGTTTTTTGTGACGTGTAAATCATACCAGTCTGTCTTCCTGTCTGATTCTTTTTTTCCTTTCTCTTTCTCTAAACATTTGGTTTTCATCTGCAAATCCCCTGAAATCCAAAAGCGTTTTGTTCTTTTTTTTTTTTTATATATCTCCCCCCCCCCCCCCCCCCTTTGGTGGTGTTGGGAAGCCGATGGGGGAGATTTTTGAGTCCACAGATGCCCCTTCTCTTGTATAAACTGCTTCCATTTTAGCTAAGAGTGCAGGAATGGGGCAGTGCAGTTCTGCCAGACGCCATCTTAAAAAGAGCCTGCACAAGTTCCACATCCACCGAATGAGTAAGACTGTGATAGGTGAGTGTTTTCTGCTAAACCCCCCCCCCCATTCCTGCAACACCACCACCACCACCATCCATTCACACACACACACACATGTTACATAGGTCGCTGCGGTAGGCTTTTGTCCTACAGGCTTTGCTTCATGCTGTGTGGTGCTTTCATCTGGAGCAGAGATTGTGCATGACTTGTGCTGTCACACCTTGCAGACATGTTACAAACTGTCTGATTTTTTTTTTTCTTTTTTTTTTAACCCTGGTTAGATCCAGGAGCAT
>NW_027507789.1:223675848-223800848 GCF_037356315.1 Lithobates pipiens
GGAGACACCATTAAGAGGAATATCTAGATATCCTGTAATAGATCCATGTAACCATTTTCGCATTGCCTGCCCCAGAAACAGTTAATGAAGAGCAAAAGGAATATCTAGATATCCTTTTAATAGATCCATACATTCTTCTTCTTTTATTTTTTATTATTTTTTTATTTTATTTTTTTCCTTTTCCAGAAATGGTCAATATCCAGATATCTTATAACAGACCCATGTAACAATTTTTTTCCCTTCTTGCCCCTTCCAGAAATGGTTAATGCGGAGCAAAATGCCATTAAGGTCAATATCTAGATATCCTATAATAGACCCATGCAACCCATTTTCCCTTTTTGCCCCTTCAAGAAATAGTTTAATGTGGGGGCACGTGCCATTTAGGGCAATATCTAGATATTCTATAAATGGACCCATGCAACCTTTTGCCTGGCCCAGAAATGGTTAATGCAGAGTAAGGGCAATATCTAGATAATCCTGTAACAGACCCATGTAACAATTTTTTTCCCTTCTTGCCCCTTCCAGAAATGGTTAATGCGGAGCAAATGCCATTAAGGTCAATATCTAGACATCCTATAATTGACCCATGTAACCCATTTTCCCTTTTTTGCCTCTTCCAGAAATAATTTAATGTGGAGCAAATGCCATTAAGGGCAATATCTAGATATTCTATAAATGGACCCATGCAAGCTTTGCCTGGCCCAGAAATGGTTAATGCAGAGTAAGGGCAATATCTAGATATCCTGTAATAGACCCATGTAAGATTTTTTTTCCTTCTTGCCCCTTCCAGAAATGGTTAATGCGGAGCAAATGCCATTGCGGGCAACATCTAGATATCCTATAATAGATCCATGTATTCATTTTCTTTCCATTGCCTCTTCCAGGAATGTTTTTTTTTTTTTTTTTTTTTTTTTTTTTTTTTTTTGTTAATGGCAGAGCAGACGCCATTAAGGGCAATATCCAGATACCATTTAATAGACCCATGCAACCGGTTTTTCCTCATCGCCTCTCCCAGAAACGGTTAATGGCAGAGCAGACACCATTAAGGGGCAATATCCAGACATCCTATAATAGATCCATGTATAGATAGATTAATTTTCTTTCCATTGCTTTCCATTGCCTCTTCCAGAAATGTTTTTTTTTATTTTTTTTGCAGAAGAGACATCATTAAGGGCAATATCCAGATATCTTCCAATTGATTCATGTCACCATCCACCCCCCCCCCCCCCCACACACACTTTTCCGCTCCCAGAAATGGTTAACAGCCGATGCCATTATGGGATGGAATCCTCCATCTATCTCCTTTTTTTTTTGCTTCGGCGATGATTGACAGCTGAGCAGCACCAAGAAAGCCCACTTAACCCTTTTTTTTATTTTATTTATTTTTTGATAATACCTGCCATTGATTTTCACCCAACAACATCGATCGGTAGATGATTAATCACGTGGCGGGAAGCGCTGATCAATAATCATAACTATTGACGCGTCTCTATATTATTATATCTATAAAAAAAATGTAAAAAATTAAAATAAAAGTATGCACAGTAACCCTTTCCTCATCACATTCTCCTCCTTTTTGGACGTGACTGTCGGATAGCAAATTCTTCTTCTTCCTCTAGTCGGGTAAAAAAAAAAAAAAAAAAAAAATACACACACACACACACCCACCCCTCCCCCCATCAATCTTACCTTATTGAGCGAGTGTGAGGCTGCTGCGGCTCTGGCATCGCAGAGGTTATTAGAAGTCTATGTATCCATATTGGCCAGGAAGCTCTCTCTGTACATGACTAAGATGTAAGGGACTCTTCCATAAAACTGTGAATGATTTCACAAAAAAAAATCAGCGATGCCTAGTGCAGGATCAGCTGTGTGGAGGAGAAGGATGTGTTGTATCATTTTCAGAGGTGTCTTGGAGATGCTCAGGGGGGGGGGGGGGGGTGACAGGGGACTTTATTTTATTTATTAAAGCTGATTTTTCTTTTTTTTTTTTTTTTCTCTTCAGCTTGCTGTAGTCCTGCTCTATGCAGACGCTCTTCCTTTTTTTTTTATTTTTTTTTGCAGAGTCCTGAGGGTCAGTCCCTGAATCCTGACACTGGGACCACAAAGTGCTGTTTTATCTGTCACTTTCCTGTCCTTTTTTTTTTGCCTGTGTGAGTGTGACTTGCTTTTTTTTTTTTTACCACCCCCCCCTTTCTCAGGAGTGGTTTTCTTTTTACCCCCCCCCCCTCCCCCTCCCCCTATCTGCATGCTGAAATGTTTGACTTTAATGCAAGGAAATGGGACTGACCTGTGCTGTTTAATGATTATTGAGGGGCGATTTATAGGGTGTCTTCTCAGAGAAGAGAGCAGGGGGTTAAAAACAACTAGAGGCATCACCTGTATTGTCTTCATCTATCATTGTGGGAGATTGACACTGGAGAGAGACGCAAGGCTTTTGCAGGGGGGATTGTTTCTGGGGCTCCACATTTTTTTTTTTTTTTTTTTTTTTTTTGGGGGGTGGGTGGGGGTCTTGTGTATGTTGACATGAGTGTCTCACCTGCCCACCCTTTTTTTTTTTTTCTTTTCTTGTCTACAGTTTGGCAGAGGAAGAAGTGAAGACTGAGCAGGAGGTGGTGGAGGGCATGGATGTCACAACTCGATCTAAAGGTGAGGACCGTCCTTCTTTTTTTTTTTTTGGTCTCTTCTCAGTGCAGAGGTTGCTGTCTGTGTACGGCTTGTTGTGTATGTTGTTATATTTGGATTGCTAGACTTGGGCTTTTGCACAGTTAACTGCTTTGCTGGTCTGTATACAACAGCATGCACATGCATGGAAGATGGGGGCCAGGGTTGCTCCTGTGGGATTCAAAGGGAAAGGGGGGGGGATGTTTTTCTTTACCAAACTCACTTCCCGTTGGTAGCTCTCAGACACCTCAGGAAGCCTATGTTGGCAAACATTCTCCAAAATATCTGAAAAGAGAGCTGGAGAAAGAATGGTGCTGTTGCCAATAGAAACAGTCAGGCTTTCTTTTTTTTTTTTTCTATGGGGATGTGAGAAGGATTCTTATTGGCTGTGTACATTATCCCCGCTTATAATAGCAGAATATCAAATGCAGATGACTATTCAAATTCACAGGGGATTCAAGTAATATCAAATTTGTAGCTGTGGTCCCTAAACTTAGGCCCTGTGGCTGGAGGAGGCCCTTGATTTTCCTTTATCTGGCCCTTGGGGAACTATTCCACCAACTGACACGATCCATGGGGCACTATTCTTCCCACTGACATCCATGGGGCACTATTCTTCCCACTGACATCCATGGGGCACTATTCCATTAACTGACACAACCAATGGGGTACTATTCCTCCCACTGACACTGTCAACTGGGCACTATTCCTCCCACTGACACCATCAACTAGGTACTATTCCTCCCACTGACACCATCAACTAGGTACTATTCCTCCCACTGACACCATCAATGGGGCACTATTCCTCCCACTGACACCATCAATGGGACACTATTCCTCCCACTGACACCATCAGCGGGGCACTATTCCTCCCACTGACACCATCAGCGGGGCACTATTCCTCCCACTGACACCATCAGCGGGGCACTATTCCTCCCACTGACACCATCAGCGGGGCACTATTCCTCCCACTGACACCATCAGCGGGGCACTATTCCTCCCACTGACACCATCAGCGGGGCACTATTCCTCCCACTGACACCATCAACGGGGCACTATTCCTCCCACTGACACCATCAACGGGGCACTATTCCTCTCACTGACCCCATAGATGGGATACTATTCCTCCCACTGACACCATCGATGGGGCACTATTCCTCCCACTGACACCATCGACGGGGCACTATTCCTCCCACTGACACCATCGACGGGGCACTATTCCTCCCACTGACACCATCGACGGGGCACTATTCCTCCCACTGACACCATCGACGGGGCACTATTCCTCCCACTGACACCATCGAGGGGGGGGCACTATTCCTCCCACTGACACCATCGAGGGGGGGGCACTATTCCTCCCACTGACACCATCGAGGGGGGGGCACTATTCCTCCCACTGACACCATCGACGGGGGGGCACTATTCCTCCCACTGACACCATCGACGGGGGGGCACTATTCCTCCCACTGACACCATCGACGGGGGGGGCACTATTCCTCCCACTGACACCATCGACGGGGGGGGGGCACTATTCCTCCCACTGACACCATCAACGGGGCACTATTCCTTCCATTCAAGCCAATGATGGGGCATTGTTTATACCCACTAATGCTGGAGCATATTTTGTTCCCACTGGCCACAGCTTGGCCCCCCCTTAAGTCGGAAGGATAGTAAACTGGCCCTCTGCCTAGAAAATTTGGAACCCCCTGATTTATAGGAATCCTGCATTGAGAGAACATGCAGGCTGACCTGGAAGAGAATTGGCCATCCACTGTGAACAAACTCTGGTCTCTGTAGGCATTTTCCAACCATCTACAATACATGTAAAAGTCGGGCCATTCCATTTAAGCTGCCCATACATATGCGGATTAAACCCTATGAGACTCAACCACCTAAGCTGGCTGTGGGCAGCCTGACCCGGAATAGATTTGGCCATCCATGGTGAAGAAACTCTGGTTTCTGTAGGCATTTGCCAACTATGACATTGGAAGGATCATATGGGAACTCCATGGGTGCAATGATGGTCTCTTAAACAGCTGTCTACCATGGTAGGTTGCCAGCCCATGCTTGGAAAAGATGAGGTTTGGGTGCTGAACAAGTAGCGGGGACCTTTTAAAAACCCTTATTAAAACTGCAACGTTTCTTGTGAATGGGTCTAGCGGCATAAGAAGCATATACGCTGGAACACAGAAATGTAGTAACTTGATGTTCTTAGGTATTCTAAGTTAAATTTAACCTTCACTTCTGCCGTGGCCTTTGAAGGTACCAGCTGCCTTCTTGGTGTGCCATTCAGAAGTAATTTTCCATTTAGGGTGGGAAAATCTTCTACCAAAACAGAGAAAAAGCACCTGCAGGCCAGAGGTCAAAGTTGTTTGAGGCAGTTGAGTCTTGGGCAGTCATAATATTGTATGCAGGTTGGTTACTGACCTCTGGCTTAAAGCGGAGGTCCACCCTAAAGTGGACCTTCCGCTCATCGGAAACCCTCCCCCACCTCCGGCGCCACAATTGGCACCTTTCAGGGGGGTGCAGATACCTGTACAGTACAGGTATCTGCACCCACTTCCGGGATAGCTCTCTGCGGAAAGGGGCGTACATTACGCCCCTTTCCGCAAGTGCCCGCCCCTTTCCGCAAGTGCCCCGCTGCCTGCTGGGAAACACACAGATCCCAGAGGCAGCCGGGAGCGTCCTTATTGCACAGCGCGACTCGCGCATGTGCAGTAGGGAACCGGGAAATGAAGCCGAAAGGCTCCATTTCCTGATTCCCATACCCAGGATGGCGGCGGCAGCACCCGAGAGACGATCTAGAGATCGGCTTCGGGTGCCGACATCGCGGGCGCGCTGGACAGGTAAGTGTCACTATTTTAAAAGTCAGCAGCTGCAGTATTTGTAGCTGCTGGCTTTTAAAAAAAAAAAAAAAAAAAACGCGGAGTCCCGGCGGACTCCCGCTTTAAGGCCTAAACATCAGAGTAAAGCTTTCCTGTAAGCATTTTATGGGTCAAAATACTGATGGCTAGATTACCATCAGGTGCCATGTGTGAAAGTACCGCCCATGTAATGCTTCATCCATGCACAGGACTACAGGGAAACCCTTTCTCCCTTCAGCTCCATTCTAACTTTTAGGCCTAGGAGGCCTTCGGAGAAGCATAGAGGCCCCCACCGTTGACTATAAAGATTCATTGTTTTGCTTTCTGTGGCCAACTGAAACCTCCATATTCTCCTCATGGAAGGTTTATTTTGATTGCTTTTCTATTATCTCTAAAACTCAGTCTGTTCATGAAAACTACCCGTGAAAAGATGATGATCCCATCCACAAGGTTGGTTTTGAGGACCACATCTCTGTGTGCCCAAAATCGGGTGCCTACATTTGGTTTATACTGATATCCCACCTTCACATATTTTAACTCCAAAACACAGAATTACAATGCAAGGTTGGAATTCGAGATTTGGTTAGGTTGAGAAGGAATTTTCTTGCCCCATTTTTTTTTTCGGCTGTATGATGTGCAGCCCATGAGGGTTTGCATGGGCTTTTACAGCTGTGTCTTCCTGTGTGTTACCACATGAAGCATTCAGAAGGCTAAATAAAGACATGTAATTGCGTGCCTTTCCCCTGCACATGTGCTGTCCTGTGTGTTCCCGAAGCTTACTAATACACCAAGAATGTATTAATCTCAGTCTGCAGAGTGTAGTGGGCCTCTCGGCTCTCCAATTTTTTGGCAAGAACAAGCTACTGGATTTAAAGCTGCACTAGATTATGGTGGTTTGAATCAGAAAGGTTAAAAGCTCATGGTGGCCATTGTAAACCATTAGTTTGCGCTTTTGCTTGCAGAGGGCTTTCTGTACTACTCTGATCCCTTTTTATATTACTATGGGATGCCCTACCTACCAGTCTCTGTGGTTGCCATGCTTGCCACCGGCCCTTCAGCCCCGTTAGTAGTAATATTGGCTCATCGCTGTAATGTCTGGCTTCAATGGTATGGCTTTTAAGGCCGGAGTGGGAAGACCAGGGTCAGCAATCATGGAATTGGTTGTAATGTCAGTTTTTTGAGTGGATTTAATGCTTCTCTGGGTACTCTACAAGGGAATGCAGCAGGCACCTGGAGGTACCCACTATACTGAATATATTTAGGTATACAATGTCATTAATGCTGTGGGCCAATGAGTACACGTTAATAAATGAGGCCAAGCCTTCATGAATTTCTCCATGTCGTTAAACTTTCCTAACACTTCATATGAATTGATAAAGCCCAAGTTCATGCTATCGGAAAGGTACGAGAGAAGGCCAGGAGAAGATATTTTCTATGATATGGACTGTCATGTTGGAGGGTATGATATGCCAGTGGTGAGTGCAATCAGAAAGGTATAGAGAAGGTCATGAGTAGAGTATTTTCTACCTTTTATGGATTGACATGGTGGTGTGATATCCCAGTGGTGGGTGTAAGGAGAAAGTTAAAAGGTAAAGAGTACACTCTACCTTATGGAAGGCCATTTGATGATGGGAAATTCCGTTGGTGAGTGTATTCAGAAAGAGATGGATAAGATGAAGAGCAGAGTATTTTCTACCTTTATGGAGTGTCCTGTTGGAGATGTGATATCACAGTGGTGAGTGCAATCAGAAAGGGATGGAGAAGGTCAGTAGTAGGGTTTTTTTTTTTTGTTGGAGGGTACAGTTTTGTTCTCCTTTATGGAGGGTGATGTTGGAGGGCATATCATCCTGGTGGTGAGTGCAATTGGAAGGGTAAAGGGAAGGTCAGTAGAGTATTTTCTACCTTTATGGAGGGTCATGTTGGAGGGTGTGATATCCCAGTTGTGAATTCAATCAGAAAGGGATAAAGAAGGTCAGTAGAAGAATGTTGTTCCATCTTATGGAGGGGCTTGTTAGAGGGTACAGTTTTGTTCTTCCTAGGGTCATGTTGGAGGGTACATCATCCTGGTGGGGAATGCAATTGGTAAGGTAGAGGAAAGGTCAGTAGTAAAGTATTTTCTACCTTTTTATAGAGGGTCATGTTGAAGGTGTGATATCCCTGTGGTGAGTGTAATCAGGAACGTAGAGAGAAGGTCAGTAGTAGAGTATTTTTCTGGCTTATGGTGGGTAATGTTGGAGGGTACGGCACCCAGTTTTGAGTGCAATCAAAAAAGGATAGAGAAAACCACTAGTAGAGTATTTTCTACCTTGAGATGGGTTATGTTGGAGGAAGTGATATCCTGGAAGGGAGTGCAATCATAAAGGTAGAGAGATGCCATACCCTCCACATTTTTTTCACCATGTGGAGGGTATGGCATCCTGATGGTGAGTGCATTTGGAAAAGTAGAGAGAAGGTCAGTAATAGATAATTTTCTACCTTATTGGGGGGGTCTTGGAGGTTTTGTTATCCCAGTTGTGAGTGCAATCAGAAAGGGATAAAGAAGGTCAGTAGTAGGGATGAGCCGAACTCCCCCCAGTTCGGTTCACACCAGAACTTGCGAACAGGCAAAAATTAGTTTGAATACCTTCAACACTTTTAGTTGTACACTCCAACACTGTAAGCCCTCAGTTACTCTTGGTGGGTGCAGGAACAGGCCTTGCTGTGAAATATTGGATCAAAAATTTTAATTATATGCCCCTTTTAAACGGGCAGAAAAATCGGGCCTTAGGCAGTGGTGGTGCCCTAAACCAAAAATATTGTTGGAAGCTAGCATCATCAAGATTGAGGAGGAATAGGATAGTCGCTCAGCATAGGCAGTCTTCAAGGGATCCCACATCAATAGAAAATTCAATCAGTTACATCAGCATCAGGTGCTTGATAGCTGCTGATCCAAGACAGATTCATTTTTACGAATGTGACCCTATCAACGGAGTCTGTGGACAGGCGCACACTATGATCCGTTACAAACCCTCCAGCAGCACACTGAATGTGTGTTGAGAAAGCACACTGGATGCAGGACAGGCCAGTAGCTCAATTGCCCATTGAGCAAGTTCTGGCCTATGGTCCTTCCTCAAAACCCAGTAACCCAGTGGATGCTCTGTTGGAAAGGTCTCCAAGTCTGCTCTTGCCCCTAGATATTCCTGCACCATGTAATGCTGACACTGGCGATGGTTGCTTGAACCGATCAGACCTTGGCGCTGAGGACTGAAAAATTGTCTAAAGGCATTGGTCAGCCGGCCACCTTCTCCACCACTCTTCCTCTTGACTGAACAAAGGCTCAGCAACACGTTGTCCAGCACCAAGAAACTGTAACCTCCCAGAGCCTGGAAATGCATTGCACAAACCTTTCATCAAGGCCTCCTGAAGATGTTTCATCCTCTGCTCCCTCTGCGAAGGCAGGATGAGATCTGCAACCTTACCCTTGTAACCTGGATCAAGAAGGGTTGCCAGCCAGTAATGATCCCTCTCCTTGATACCATAAATTGTAGGGTCCTTTCGCTGGCTTTGCAGAATCAGGGAGGCCATGCAGCGTACGTTTGCAGAGGCATTCAATTCTGAGTCCTCTGGGTTACTAAGGATCACATGATCCGTAACAACCTCCTCCCAGCCATGTACAACTCCTTGGGTTTCTGGGGACTGAAAACTATCCCTTGATGACTGCTGCTCAGTGTTATCCTCCAAGTCCATGCTGACACAATCCTCCTCCTCCTCTTCTTCTTCCTGTGTATTTGGCAGGCCCGCAGGGATACTATATGGATAAAAGGGGTCTTGAGAGGTAAGAAAGTCCTCCTCTTCCTCCCGCTGTTCTGCCTCAAGTGCCCTGTCCATTGTTCCACGAAGCGTGTGCTCTAACAGAAAGACAAGAGGGACAGTGTCACTGATGCATGCATTGTCGCTGCTCACCATCCTCGTGGCCTCGTCAAATGGTGACAGTGCATGCATCCTTGATCAGTAGCCACTGGCGTGGCAAAAAGAAGCCACGCTCCCCTGACCCTGTCCTGGTGCGAAAACTCACACAGGTACTCATTGATGTGCAGCCGCTGCAGCATTGCCAACGTTGAGTTCCACCTGGTGGGCATGACACAAATGAGGTGGTTGGGGGGGCAGGTTGCATTCCCTTTGGGCCTTAGGCGGTGGTGGTGGTGCCCTAAACCAAAAATATTGTTGGAAGCCAGCCGAGCTCTGTCTTTGTATGACCAGCGGAAATGACCACAGACTTTTCTGGCCTGCCTCAGGAGATCCGTAAGCCTGAGTACCTGCTGAAGAACCACTGCACCACCAAATTCAGGACGTGCGCCAAACATGGAACATGGGTCAAGTGTCCCTGTCGGAGGGTGGAGAGAAGGTTGGTTCAATTGCCACATAGAACCATTCCTGGCTGAAGCTGGCATGGCGTCAACCACCTCTGAGCCTGCCCCTGCAGAGCTGACAGAATCTCTGCCCCAGTGTGGCTCCTGTCCCCTAAGCAGACCAACTCAAGCACCTCATGGTCTTTTTTTCCTGACTGCATAGCCCCTTGAACGCTTACTGGTTCAGAGGGCAAATCTGCAGAAAAGGCCAGGAAGAAGAAGAGGGGGTGGAGGAGAGAGCTGTGGCAGAATCGCCACTAGCATTTTGGAGGCATGACGAAACAAGCTCCAACAATACTGAGCCCTGTCCTGCATCCTTCCTAGGTGCTAGCAGGAAAGGTAACGTCCCTGCCCATGCCTGTTGCACCATGAGTCAGCTGTAATATGCACCTTACTGCTGACTGCCCTGTCCAACAAGGCCAAAACATTGCCTTCGACGTGCCGGTAGAGAGCCAGAATGGCCTTCCATGAAAAGAAATGGCGTTTTGGAACCTGCTACTGAGGTACAGCACATTCCACAAATTCACGAAAGGGGGCAGAGTCTACCAGCTGAAAAGGCAGCAGTTGAAGTGCTAGCAATTTGGCCAAGCTTGAATGACTGGGACCGAATTTCTTTTTACGGTTCAGCAACTGGGGTAGGGAAATTTTGCCTGCTAAAATCAGATGGGGGTGTACTGCTAGCAGATTGGGTGCAAGTACTTGGGACACCTATCGGTCAACCTTCATTCCTCTCAGTGCAGGTTTTTGAGAGGACTAGAGGTATAGTGGGGTTGGAGATCCCATATGAGGAGCAAGGAGAAGTCTGCCTTTTTCTTTGATGTGAATCTTTCAAGTGCTGCTGCCAACAGACTGCATGGCAAGTTGTCATATGTCTGATCAAGCATGTGGTGCCCAAGTGGCTGCTGTTCTGGCCACTCTTGATCCGCTTCAGACATAGGTTGTGAACAGCAATGGTGCGATCTGCTACACGCGTGCTGAAAAATAAACTTTTCAAAGTCAGCAGGGAGTCAGCAGCGCCCTGCACCTGTGGAGCAGGGCGCTGCTGCAATAGGGTGGCTGCCATTAAACTGCCCCCTAGAGGACATCCTGCCTCATTGGAGTTGTGCCGCCTCTTCCTCTCTTCTATCAGACACCCAAGTAGAGTTAGTGAACTCATCATCCTCTCCCTCCTCGTCACTGGAGCAAACTTGGCAGTATGCTGCAGCTGGGGGAACACGACTGCCAGTTTCTTGTCCCTCTTGGGCACCCCCTCTCTCCAGGCTCACGTTACTCCCTTCCTCAACCTGGGAACCAACATCAGAGACTTCAAATCGCAGCGCATCCTCCAGCAGCATGTACCCGACACTGTGGTCGAAGAGTTCTGGGGACGACTCCGTGCATGACGGTGGGGCTACGGAAGGAGTGACTGTGGACAAGGAGCCGGTGGAATAGGCCGCTTTGCCAGCTGCGTTGGAAGGCAAACTACTCTGAGCCTGGGTGGCAGAGGATGAGGACGGCTTTGTCATCCACTTCACCAACTCTTCTGCATGTTCTGGTTCAATAACAGGGCCAGCAGGTTAGAATGATCCAGCCTGCAGCTTGTTGGGGTAAAAAAATAAAAAAATTGGGCAAGTTCAGCTAGAAATGAAGACGCCGGAGCCCCGGACACTGGACTATTTTCTGTCTTTATGGAGTGTTATCCAAGAAAGGTTGGTTTCTCCAGGCAATGCAGACAAGACAGTTCATCTTGAGGAACATCTTCAGGAACATTTGTGTACATTAGGCCGCGCCCTGTAATGTTTATCATTCATTTTATTTATTTTTTCTTTATTGCCATCTTGCAGCATTAACAGAACAACAAACCTTTTATAACCTTTTTTTTTTTTCCGTTCAGAACAAAGCAAATGCTTATAATTCAGCAGACATCCGCAGTGGATGGGCGCTAGAACCGCGTCAGCCGGCTTCATTTTATGTATATATATTTTTTTTAATTTCAGGGAGGTTATGTTTCTCAGACGCCATTTTGTTGACTTTCCTTCAGCAGTGTCCTCGAAATGGAGCTGTGGAAGAATCTTGGCAGAGCCGTGCAGTGTCAGAATTTATTGTGTGCTTGTCTTATCTGTTGACCAGCCGGCACATCTGGGGGATTTCAGGCTTCTGCTAACAAATGGGCAGTTTTATTTTCCACTCCTGAAAAAAAAAAAAAAAAAATGTCATCAAAGAGACGCAAGGTATTGACTGGTGTGTGCTAATGAGGAAAGCAGGAATCGGTTCCCACAGAGGATCCTGTAAATAGCACGTCGGGTCCAGCTATTTGTGAATTGGGGGTTTCAGATGCCACTTTGATCTCGGAGCTGGATTTTTTTTTTTTTAAAGCTGATCTCCAGGCAGAATAAAACGCACACAGCACTGTCATCAGGAATACACCATTCAATGTATTTATTGTTAAATACAAATGGTGTAAGTATCCGAATGTGACCTGGTATAGTCCCTGCTGTACAGCAGAGCTCAGAATGGAAGAGGTGGAAGCTGCACAAAAAGCCAAGCAGCTATGGGCTAACAAAGAACATGGTTTGGAGGACCATCTTCTGCTTATCCTTCACAGGCTGGAACAGTCGGTGAGGAGCGGTTGTAATATATATATATATATATATATATATATATATATATAATATATATTTACACACACCTATTCTTGCAGGTAAAAATATGCATTTATTATTTTTTATTTTATTGGGAGCCTGGAAAGCATTGCACCCACGATCAGCAGATCATGGGTGCAATACAGGACTTCTGCAGACTGTGTGTGTGCACTATCTGTCTGTACGGCCAGGTAGTTACACGCAAAGAGGGAAGCATCAATGAACTACCACAGCATTCAACATAACACTGTGAATGGATGACGCAGGCGGGCGGGGTTCCACACGGACAGGTTCTTTGCAGATTGTAACAGAGAGCTTGGGGGGGGGGGGGGGGGGGGCGTATACAGAGGCCAGTGGTTTTGAAGCATGTTACACCCTGAATATGGGTGTAACATGTTACAAAAGGTGAAATTCTCCTTTAACTCCGGCTGAGACCCAGCACTTGCACCCTGCAACCACATGCATTGCACGTGTTTGGGGGGGTGGATTTGTAACACCCATGTTACAAAATGTAAGCTTATCTTTTAACCCCTGGGACCCCGCACTTGCACCCTGCAATCGCATGCATTTGGGGGGGGGGGGCATGGAGTTGTAACATGTTACACCCTGATTATGGGTGTAACATGTTACAAAAGGTGAACTTATACTTTAACCCCTTGAACCCCGTACTAGCACTCTGAAACAGTGTGCATTGCACGTTTTTGGGGAACGCTTGTAGAGTTTCCCCATTAGTTTGAATGGGTCATGATCAGCGGGCACCCACTTAGAACAGGAGGGATAATTCCTGCCACGGCTGGGAAGCTAGGCAAAGCCGCCTCCGCCACAGCATGTGTACATTTCTGGCTGCTGCTTCTGCAGCTAAAGGGGGAGCCGTTGGGTGGTGCAGTAAAACCGTGGCTTAACCATGGGGTTTTACTGCCTTCCCAACTGCTAGTGGGAGCAAGCCATTACTCGACTTCTTCATCAGTGAAAAATTAGGTTGTGGGGGCCTCTCTACTGCTGTAGCTACCGGTCTCTAAACCAGACGCTCCCCCGACAGGCCAGTTATTAGTGAAATCGACGCAGTCATAAAAAAAACAAATAAGTGCAGGCAGAACATGCAAACTCCATGTAAGTAGTGGCATGGTTGGGATTTGAACTGATTACCCTACTACTGCTAGGGAGAATTAAGTCTCCTTATAAACGATCACTCGTAGAGCCATTACGGGTTCGCCAACATCTGCGATCAGCGCGAAAAATTAACAGCAAAAGTGATTTTTGCCCCTTCAGATCTACTTCGGCGGTGGATCTGTTCATGGATGCCCATGTGAAAGCATCCATAGAAGAGCATCTAACAACACTGTGGCCTTGTTGACCAATATGGCTCCTTCTGGCCCCCACCAGGGCTTGTCGACTAATACTGTGGCCTTGTTGACCAACATGGCTCCTTCTGGCCCCCACCAGGGCTTGTCGACTAACACTGTGGCCTTGTTGACCAAGATGGCTCCTTCTGGCCCCTACCAGGGCTTGTTGACCAATATGGCTCCTTCTGGCCCCCACCAGGGCTTTTCGACTAACATTGTGGCCTTGTTGACCAACATGGCTCCTTCTGGCCTCCTCCAGGGCTAGCATGACATGCACGTGGTCCAAATGCCACACTGGCACAGGATGTAGAAGTATATACAGCCTAAAAAGTGTAAAATTCCCTCCCTCCTCATAGTCCCAGAACCCTTTATTGCCTTCTGCAATGCCAACTTTTGGCCTGGTCTGTGCAGTTAACAAAGAGGTATTTTCATGTCTGCAATTCGTCCTGATGAGACAACAGTATGGGGGAGGTGTGAGGTGGGGGAGGTGAGGAAGAGGGAGATGGCTGGAATTGCATGGTCACGCCACATTTGTCCATAATCCTGGATCTTTCCTTCTTTATTACATGTAACGCTGCGTGTCTTCTAACAGAAGCACATGCAATTTCTTCACAAAACAAATAAATATTTCCTGCACTAAACTTCCAGGCAGCCGGCGCTGAGGGTGTCATATCTCGGGCACCGAATGACGTCACATTTGCCATGGCAACCTGGCTCCCTGCATTCTTAGAAAATGACAGTGTGCCTTTCCCCCTGAGATCCTATAACAGTGTGTCCTTTGTCTGCCATGCACATTGTTCCTTCCCGGGAAAGGCTCTGCTTCGCCTTGTGTGTATGGCCCTGCTAATACGCCTGATGTTTTCTTCACCGCAAAATACTGACACACTCAACCTGGTGCAAATCGAGACACTAAACATTGTCATTAGTCTCTCTCTCTATATTCAGAACATATTGTAATAAAGGTTCTCCCTAGGTAGACTGTGTGGGATTGATTACATGAACCACTGTAAGAGAAGCTGCTTACTTGGGTCTAGAGGGAAAAGTATAACCATAGAAGTTATCGTGAGAAGAGACTAAAGCAGGGGTCTCCAAACTGCGGCCCAGGGACCGGATGTAGACCTTGGCTTGCCTTTATCTGGCTCTTGGGCCACTATTCCTCCCACTGACCCCATCGACGGGGCACTAGTCCTCCCACTGACCCCATAGACGGGGCACTAGTCCTCCCACTGACCCCATAGACGGGGCACTATTCCTCCCACTGACCCCATAGACGGGGCACTATTCCTCCCACTGACCCCATAGACGGGGCACTATTCCTCCCACTGACCCCGTCGACGGGGCACTATTCCTCCCACTGACCCCGTCGACGGGGCACTATTCCTCCCACTGACCCCATCGACGGGGCACTATTCCTCCCACTGACCCCATCGACGGGGCACTATTCCTCCCACTGACCCCATCGACGGGGCACTATTCCTCCCACTGACCCCATCGACGGGGCACTATTCCTCCCACTGACCCCATCGACGGGGCACTATTCCTCCCACTGACCCCATCGACGGGGCACTAGTCCTCCCACTGACCCCATCGACGGGGCACTAGTCTTCCCACTGACCCCATCGACGGGGCACTAGTCTTCCCACTGACCCCATCGACGGGGCACTAGTCTTCCCACTGACCCCATCGACGGGGCACTAGTCTTCCCACTGACCCCATCGACGGGGCACTAGTCTTCCCACTGACCCCATCGACGGGGCACTAGTCTTCCCACTGACCCCATCGACGGGGCACTAGTCTTCCCACTGACCCCATCGACGGGGCACTAGTCTTCCCACTGACCCCATCGACGGGGCACTAGTCTTCCCACTGACCCCATCGACGGGGCACTAGTCTTCCCACTGACCCCATCGACGGGGCACTAGTCTTCCCACTGACCCCATCGACGGGGCACTAGTCTTCCCACTGACCCCATCGACGGGGCACTAGTCTTCCCACTGACCTTACAGACGGGGGCACTAGTCTTCCCACTGACCCCATAGACGGGGGCACTATTCCTCCCACTGACCCCGTCGACGGGGCACTAGTCCTCCCACTGACCCCATTGACGGGGGCACTAGTCCTCCCACTGACCCCCATAGACGGGGGCACTAGTCCTCCCACTGACCCCCATAGACGGGGGCACTATTCCTGCCACTGAGAGCTTTGGTGGGGCACTGTTCCTTCTATTCAAACCAATGATTGGGCTTTATTAATGCCCACTGATTCCGGGGCGTTTTCTGTTACAATTGGTCATCGTCTGGGCCCCCTAAAATCTGAAGGACAGTAAACGTTCCCTATGTTTAGAACGTTGGGAGACACCTGGACTAAAGGAATCAAAGGGCACTCTAATCAAATCAGTAAAGTCTTCTTAGAATGGAAGGTATTCACATGTATCATTCTATCACATATCCCAAAAATAAGGGAATTTTTTCAATGCTCCTTACATTGGTGGTCCGTATGTAGAATGCTCATTACATTGGCGGTCAGTGGGAAGAATGGAACCCTTACACTGGTGGTCAGAAGGAAGAATTGAACCCTCACGGTGGTGGTGAAATGTTGCTGGCTTTGCCCAGTGGCATTGGTCCTGGAATTTTGCAGTCGCCATCAAATTGGGAAGTTGATCACCTGAAGCTCAAGGAACTCCTACCAACCTCTGGAGGTACCCTTAGGGCTCCACAAAACCCTGGTTGAGAATGGAAGCTATAGAGCCATTTATTTCATCCTGCATACAGCTGTTTCAGGCTTCTTGGCCATCATTAATACAAAGTATGGAAATCAAGGCTTCTAGGGAGATGAACTTGGGACATAACAAGACAGTATAAGCATACACGTTATGGTGAGAAGGCTCTAAAGGAAGCAAAAAGTCCTCCAACCAAATGGTATCATAAAAGTATAAAGAGCATCATAAAAATGTGAGTCACATCAGAAATGTCTGCTTCCATTGGAACTTCATTACACAACAATTTTGTTTACCAGAAAAGTCCCTGTAAATGTACAGAGATAGGCATGTCTGCCGTGTTCGGAGGCCACAGGGCAGTTTCCAGGAATGTCCTTTTTGGTGCTCACATACAGTATGAGAGGCCTTGTGAACAGAACGGATAAGAGGAACTGATGTCACATCTCTGCAACATTCAGCAGGGACAGCGTAGGACATGTCCATAGGTGCCCAGTGTTTGGACTATGGGGGAAGGGGACCCTGCAGATTAACCTCTTCCCTCCCCGAACAAGCACAGCTGCTAGCTGTTGACTTGGAACTGTAGTAGATAAGTGTCTAGGCTGCTTCAGGAACCCCTCCTTCCATGGATCCACTCAGATAACATTGTCACCTCTCTAGACTTACCAGCTTCTCTTATTTTATTTAACTCACTTTTGCCGCACTATTTTACAGAGTGTAGGGAACCAATTACACAGCACTCTACCCCCTAAGGCTAGGTTTGGACCGATGTCTGCGATTGACAGGCAGTGAGGGGGCAACGTGACACCTACTTACTAATCGTTTTAACCCAATTATTGGCGAATAGACACACCGTAACCATGTGCACTTCTCCATTCACTTGCCACCCACCGACCGTGACATGCTGGATAATTTTTGCCGCTGGCACATAGCATCCAGGTTAACCTTCTCTTCTCTATCTACACCTCCTCCCTCGGTCACTGGATAACCGCCCATGGCTTCCCATACCATCTATATGCTGATGACACCCAAATGTGTCTGCTCCTCACCTCACTCCTTCAGTCTCCGCTCCCATAACTAATTGACATATCAGCATTGATGTCACACCACTTCCTTAAACGAAATCTCTAAAACCGAGCTGGTAATATTCCCCCCTGCCCGTGCCCCCTCCTCCATGACTTTTCCATCAAAATCAATAATGCAACCATCAATCTATCCCCTCATGCCAGGGTACTAGGTGTAATCCTAGACTCTGAACTGTCCTTCCAGCCCCAAATCCAATCACTGTCAAAAAGCTTGTAGACTTCACCTCCGTAACATCTCTAAAATGGGTCCCTTTTTAACAAATGAAACCACCAAGCTACTTGTTCACGTCCTTGTTATCTTTCGCCTTTACTATTGCTACTCCCTTCTCATTGGCATACCTCTACATAGGCTATCCCCTCTTCAGTCTATCATGAATGCTGCTGCCAGACTCATCTACCTTACCAACCGCTCAGTGTCTGCCACTCCTCTCCGCCAAGCTCTACACTGGCTCCCGATCGCCCAGCGAATTAAATTCAAAATACTAACCACAACATACAAAGCCATTCACAACTCTGCCCAGTGCCCGGAGCTACATCACCAATCATGTCTCCAAATATCACCCAAACCGCTCTCTCCTTTCCTCTCGTGACCTCCTACTCTCAGGCTCCATTGTCTCCTCTTCCCATCATCTCATCTCTAGGAGCCTCTCCCATCCTCTGGAACTCTCTACCTAAACCTGTCCGGCTATCTCCTACTCTTGCTAGCTTCAGTTAATCCCCAAAAATTCATCTCTTCAAGGAAGCCTATCACACCTTCAACTAATCTTTCACCACTTCCATCAGCGCATTCCCCCTTAGTTACAACCTTTTGTACCACCTGCCTCACTCTATTAGATTGTAAGCTCTTCTGAGCAGGGCCCTCTTAATCCTCTTGTTTTTTTGTTGTATTGTAACTATCTCCCTTTTTTATTTTGTAAAGTGCTGTTATATAATTTCTGTATAATAATAACCCACGGGCATCGTTCACACCATTCGGTTACATTGAGACGTGCATCTAAATCTCCCAGGACTCTGAAGCCCAGATCGCACTCCAGAGGCTATTGATAGATGGTGAGGAAGCGATACAATGCCTCCTCCAAGCCTTTTTTTAATACCCATTTTTGCCGACAATTTTGGCACAACCGCGCGTGTGGTTGTGAGGCATTTGTGGTGCTTCTCAATGTACTTGAATGTGTAGCGTTTGGCAGGCTTGCTGCCCACAGATCGCTACAAGCCATGTGAACTTTGCCTCGGGCGCATATTGAAGCATTGTGGCTTTGCCATGTAAACACCCCTATCCATTGCCTATTACAGGTTAAGGTGGGAGTGGGGGGCGCCATCAAGAACACCAGCAGTTGCCATACTGACTGCCTCCTGGTGACTAAGGCCGCGCACACACGAGAGGATTGTCCGTCCAACTAAGTCCGTCAGACAATCCGACAGACAGTCCGTCCTACTTTTGAATGAACGGACTTGACCACACACGATGAACAGACAGTCCGTTGAAAGCTTGCGCGATGACGTGTACAGCACGTACGACGGGACTAGAAATACGACGTCCAATACACTGCAATGCAACCTCCGGCCGTGTAAATCCTTTCTGAGCATGCGCCATACTTAGTCCGTCCAACTAGCCTACACACGAGCGGACTGTCCGCTGAAACCAAAGTTGGACGGACTGTATTACGGAAATTCCGAAATACTTAGTCCGTCAGACTGTCCGCTGAAAAAGTCTGCTGAAGCCCACACACGAGCGGACTGTCCGCTGAAACACGTTTCAGCGGACTAAGTTGGACAGACAGTCCACCCGTGTGTACGCGGCCTAAGTCACCATTCTCCAGAATGGATTTCATCTGTTGTCGGAATTAAATCAATCATTTGTGATTGGGATTTTTGGTTTCTGGGTACACGTCTCCTGTAGTAATTAGCTATGTAGAAAATCTGATACCCTCAAAGCTCTCTGCCATGTTCCATTGCCCTAAATCAGTGGTTGTCCTCTTATGAGCTAATGGGGCCCTCAAATGTAACCCCTGACATCACTAACGGGCCACACATAACGTTGAATATGTAATGCTGAAGATGGCTGTCAGAGACTAAAAACCTAATAGAGCAGCCATTCTCAACCAGGGTTCCTGGGATTCCACCAGAGGTTGCTTAGGGGTTCCTGGAACTGCGGCTGATGGACCACCATTTGATGGTGCCTTCATAGTTCCAGGGCCAACATCACTTGGCAAAGCCAGTAGTGGGACACCAAATATTTATAAAACCGTCTTTTAGGTGTCAACCACTGCGTTCCTTCTACTGACCAACTGGCAGCCCAGTGAGGTCCTTGTCCTCATAGTTGAACCCCCATGCGTCCATGCTTGCCACAATTGGTGGGGTCTGATAACCATGGAAGAGCCCCCTGGTGCTACTGGTACCATCCAAGTGTGTCATCACACCACCTTCAAGAAGGCCAGAATTCAAGCATAGGTAATTGTCAAAAACAAAATACGGCTTTTACTTATTCATGCTTATATCTGGCACAGAACATGTTTTGGTGGTACTACAAGCTGGATGAATGGGCGAGGGCGCGCTAGAACATGCCGTTCATCACCAGCGGCAGGGCGACAGGTTCCTTATGGAAGCTGAACCCCGGCATCGGTTCATTGCAGTTTTGAAGATGTATCTGAACGGCTATGCCGTAGCGGAGAGAACAGATCTGTTTCCATGACAACAGGATAATGGCACCAGCAGATTATAACGATGCTGCTTATTATTGGAGCTTGTGGTGTGTGTGTGTGTGGGGTTCAGAATAACATCCGTACTTCTAGGCGGAGGGGCGGGGGGGGGGGGGGGTTGGGTTGCCATCAGCAGCGCATTTACCTTTTGATTAAGTAGCACATTCATGCTGCGTTGTTAGTTGGTCAGTTTGCCGATAGCAAAACATTTCATATACTTCCAATAAGATCATTTAGCAACGATTAATTTGCCCCGTTTCGGAGCCTTTTTCAGAATGTCCAGCAAGACATAAGTGATGTTGGCCCTGGAACTAAGTAAGCAGTATGGAGAACCTTTAACCATTTCATTTATCCATTTTATCTATCCATCACCAAGATATATTCTGCAGTTCTTTACAGAATAAAAAAAAATAAAAAATAGTCCTTGGCGTCACTTGCATCTGCAGGAGTCTTCTGTAAGGACACGAAGGACAGGCGTATATGGTGAGGATTACGTGCCCTTTTCATTGGGGGGCACTTGGAGGCCATTGATAGCCCCACCCATTTGTTTAAAGGGAAAGGGGTGCTTCTGATATAGCTGTGGTTGGAACAGACCTGAGAAAGGGGACCTGTCCCCTGAAATGTGTAAGCCTCTCGACTGTGTTGCATTGGAGTAGAGGATGTCGCCTGCTGGAGTTGTTGTTCGATACGTCTGTTTTTTATATTCATGTTTGTGAGTATGAGATTGTATATCATATTTTAATAAATGGTTATTGTGGTAATGTGCTAGGCGTTGGTGCTCTCCCGTGTGTGTTTTTTACAGTGGCAGCAGGAGTTCCCTATCCATCTCGAATGTGTGGATGGGGGAATCAAGTCAGTTTTTTGTGGTTGAAAGAAAAAAATGAATAAGCTATGGATTGCTTAAGGCCCTATTTACTCGGGGCGGAATCTGCATGCTCAGCAGGGGATCAGGTGGATGACAGGTCACAGCCCGCTCTAATCTATGGGTGGTCCGATAAAAATAGACCAGCTGACTGTTTACACCCTACTGCCCTCTGTTCCGATCTGCTCCACTCCGATGGAAGGGGAACAGATTCTCTTCTGTTTTGTTTTTATCAGATCAGACTTTAGGTACACTGGGTTGGCCTGTGGGGTAGGATTGGATTGGGATGGGTTGTGGTGGAGGTACTGGGTTGGCCTGGGTGGTTGGATTGGAGTGAGATGGCTTTTGGTGGAGGGACTAGCTTGACCTGGTGGGGTGGGATTGGATTAGAATGGGTTCTGGTGGAGGGACTAGGTTGGCCTGGGGGGTAGGATTGGCTTAGGATGGGTTCTGGTAGAGGGACTGGGTTGACCGGGGGAGGGGGGTATGATTGGATTAAGATGGGTTCTGGTGGAGGCCTGGGGGGGGTAGGATTGGATTAGGATGGGTTCTGGTGGAGGGACTGGGTTGACCCGGGGGGGGGGGGGGGTATAATTGGATTAAGATGGGTTCTGGTGGAGGCCTGGGGGGGGGTAGGATTGGATTAGGTTGGGTTCTGGTGGAGGGACCTAGGTTGGCATGGTGGGTAGGATTGGATTAAGATGGGTTCTGGTGAAGGGATTAGGTTGGTCTGTGGGGTAGGATTGGATTGGGATGGGTTGTGGTGGAAGTACTGGGTTGGCCTGGGGGGTAGGATTGGAGTATGATGGCTTCTGGTGAAGGAACTAGGTTGACCTGGTGGGGTGGGATTGGATTAGAATGGGTTCTGGTGGAGGGACTAGGTTGGCCTGGGGGGTAGGATTGGATTGGGATGAATTGTGGTGGTGGTACTGGGTTGGCTTGGGAGGTTGAGGATGGGTTATGGTGGAGGTATTGAGTTGGTCTGGAGAGGTAGAATTGGAATACGATGGGTTGTGTTGGAGGTATTAGGTTGGCCTTGATGGGTTGTGGTGGAGATATTTGGGGGGGGGGGGGGGGGGTAGGATTGGATTGGGATGGCTTTTGGTGGGGAGATTAAGTTGACCTGGTAAGGTAGGATTGGATTAGGGTGGGTTCTGGTGGAGGGACTAGGTTGGCTGGGGGGGTATAATTGGATTAGGATGGGTCCTGGTGGAGGGACTAGGTTGGCCGGGGGGGGGGGGGGGGGGTATAATTGGATTAGGATGGGTCCTGGTGGAGGGTCTAGGTTGGCCTGGGGGGTATGATTGGATTAGGATGGGTCCTGGTGGAGGGTCTCGGTTGGCCTTGTGGGGTATGATTGGATTAGGATGGGTCATGGTGGAGGGACTAGGTTGGCCTGGGGGGGGGGGGGGGTATGATTGGATTAGGATGGGTCCTGGTGGAGGGACTAGGTTGGCCTGGGGGGGGGGGGGGGGGGGTATGATTGGATTAGGATGGGTTCTGGTGGAGGGACTAAGTTGGCCTGGGGGGGGGTATGATTGGATTAGGATGGGTCCTGGTGGAGGGTCTCGGTTGGCCTTGTGGGGTTTGATTGGATTAGGATGGGTTCTGGTGGAGGGACTAGGTTGGCCTGGGGGGGGGTATGATTGGATTAGGATGGGTTCTGGTGGAGGGACTACGTTGGCCGGGGGGGGGGTATGATTGGATTAGGATGGGTCCTGGTGGAGGGACTAGGTTGACCTGGTGGGATATGATTGGATTAGGATGGGTTCTGGTGGAGGGACTACGTTGGCCGGGGGGGGGGGGGGGGGTATGATTGGATTAGGATGGGTCCTGGTGGAGGGACTAGGTTGGCCTGGGGGGGGGGTATGATTGGATTAGGATGGGTTCTGGTGGAGGGGCTAGGTTGGCCTGGGGGGGGGGGTATGATTGGATTAGGATGGGTCCTGGTGGAGGGTCTCGGTTGGCCTTGTGGGGTATGATTGGATTAGGATGGGTTCTGGTGGAGGGACTAGGTTGGCCTGGGGGGGGGGGGTATGATTGGATTAGGATGGGTTCTGGTGGAGGGACTACATTGGCCGGGGGGGGGGGGGGTATGATTGGATTAGGATGGGTTCTGGTGGAGGGACTAGGTTGGCCTGGGGGGGGGGTATGATTGGATTAGGATGGGTCCTGGTGGAGGGTCTCGGTTGGCCTTGTGGGGTATGATTGGATTAGGATGGGTTCTGGTGGAGGGACTAGGTTGGCCTGGGGGGAGGGGGGTATGATTGGATTAGGATGGGTTCTGGTGGAGGGACTACGTTGGCCGGGGGGGGGGGGGGGTATGATTGGATTAGGATGGGTCCTGGTGGAGGGACTAGGTTGACCTGGTGGGATATGATTGGATTAGGATGGGTTCTGGTGGAGGGACTACGTTGGCCGGGGGGGGGGGGGGTATGATTGGATTAGGATGGGTCCTGGTGGAGGGACTAGGTTGGCCTGGGGGGGGGTATGATTGGATTAGGATGGGTTCTGGTGGAGGGACTAGGTTGGCCTGGGGGGGGTATGATTGGATTAGGATGGGTCCTGGTGGAGGGTCTCGGTTGGCCTTGTGGGTATGATTGGATTAGGATGGGTTCTGGTGGAGGGACTAGGTTGGCCTGGGGGGGGTATGATTGGATTAGGATGGGTTCTGGTGGAGGGACTACGTTGGCCGGGGGGGGGGGGGGGGGTATGATTGGATTAGGATGGGTCCTGGTGGAGGGACTAGGTTGACCTGGTGGGATATGATTGGATTAGGATGGGTTCTGGTGGAGGGACTACGTTGGCCGGGGGGGGGGGTATGATTGGATTAGGATGAGTCCTGGTGGAGGGACTAGGTTGGCCTGGGGGGGGTATGATTGGATTAGGATGGGTCCTGGTGGAGGGTCTCGGTTGGCCTTGTGGGGTATGATTGGATTAGGATGGGTTCTGGTGGAGGGACTAGGTTGGCCTGGGGGGGGGGGGGGGGGTATGATTGGATTAGGATGGGTTCTGGTGGAGGGACTACGTTGGCCGGAGGGGGGGGGGGTATGATTGGATTAGGATGGGTTCTGGTGGAGGGACTAGGTTGGCCTGGGGGGGGGTATGATTGGATTAGGATGGGTTCTGGTGGAGGGACTACGTTGGCCGGGGGGGGGGGGTATGATTGGATTAGGATGGGTTCTGGTGGAGGGACTACGTTGGCCGGGGGGGGTATGATTGGATTAGGATGGGTCCTGGTGGAGGGACTAGGTTGACCTGGTGGGATATGATTGGATTAGGATGGGTTCTGGTGGAGGGACTACGTTGGCCGGGGGGGGGGGGGTATGATTGGATTAGGATGGGTCCTGGTGGAGGGTCTCGGTTGGCCTTGTGGGGTATGATTGGATTAGGATGGGTTCTGGTGGAGGGACTACGTTGGCCGGGGGGGGGGTATGATTGGATTAGGATGGGTCCTGGTGGAGGGACTAGGTTGACCTGGTGGGATATGATTGGATTAGGATGGGTTCTGGTGGAGGGACTACGTTGGCCGGGGGGGGGGGGTATGATTGGATTAGGATGGGTCCTGGTGGAGGGACTAGGTTGCCCTGGTGGGATATGATTGGATTAGGATGGGTTCTGGTGGAGGGACTACGTTGGCCGGGGGGGGGGGGTATGATTGGATTAGGATGGGTCCTGGTGGAGGGTCTCGGTTGGCCTTGTGGGGTATGATTGGATTAGGATGGGTTCTGGTGGAGGGAGTACGTTGGCCGGGGGGGGGGGGTATGATTGGATTAGGATGGGTCCTGGTGGAGGGACTAGGTTGACCTGGTGGGATATGATTGGATTAGGATGGGTTCTGGTGGAGGGACTACATTGGCCGGGGGGGGGGTATGATTGGATTAGGATGGGTCCTGGTGGAGGGACTAGGTTGACCTGGTGGGATATGATTGGATTAGGATGGGTTCTGGTGGAGGGACTACGTTGGCCGGGGGGGGGGGTATGATTGGATTAGGATGGGTCCTGGTGGAGGGACTAGGTTGGCCTGGGGGGGGGTATGATTGGATTAGGATGGGTTCTGGTGGAGGGACTAGGTTGGCCGGGGGGGGGGGTATGATTGGATTAGGATGGGTCCTGGTGGAGGGTCTCGGTTGGCCTTGTGGGGTATGATTGGATTAGGATGGGTTCTGGTGGAGGGACTACATTGGCCGGGGGGGGGGGGGGGTATGATTGGATTAGGATGGGTTCTGGTGGAGGGACTAGGTTGGCCTGGGGGGGGGGGGGGGTATGATTGGATTAGGATGGGTCCTGGTGGAGGGACTAGGTTGGCCTGGGGGGGGGGTATGATTGGATTAGGATGGGTTCTGGTGGAGGGACTAGGTTGGCCGGGGGGGGGGGGTATGATTGGATTAGGATGGGTTCTGGTGGAGGGACTAGGTTGGCCTGGGGGGGGGGGTATGATTGGATTAGGATGGGTTCTGGTGGAGGGACTAGGTTGGCCTGGGGGGGGGGGGTATGATTGGATTAGGATGGGTCCTGGTGGAGGGACTAGGTTGGCCTGGGGGGGGGGGGGTATGATTGGATTAGGATGGGTTCTGGTGGAGGGACTAGGTTGGCCTGGGGGGGTATGATTGGATTAGGATGGGTCCTGATGGAGGGTCTCGGTTGGCCTTGTGGGGTATGATTGGATTAGGATGGGTCATGGTGGAGGGACTAGGTTGGCCTGGGGGGGGGGGTATGATTGGATTAGGGTGGGTCCTGGTGGAGGGACTAGGTTGGCCTGGGGGGGGGTATGATTGGATTAGGATGGGTTCTGGTGGAGGGACTAGGTTGGCCTGGGGGGGTATGATTGGATTAGGATGGGTCCTGATGGAGGGTCTCGGTTGGCCTTGTGGGGTATGATTGGATTAGGATCATGGTGGAGGGACTAGGTTGGCCTGGGGGGGTATGATTGGATTAGGATGGGTTCTGGTGGAGGGACTAGGTTGGCCTGGGGGGGGGGTATGATTGGATTAGGATGGGTCATGGTGGAGGGACTAGGTTGGCCTGGGGGGGTATGATTGGATTAGGATGGGCCCTGGTGGAGGGACTAGGTTGGCCGGGGGGGGGGGGGGGTTTGGATTAGGATGGGTACTGATGGAGGGTCTCGGTTGGCCTTGTGGGGTATGATTGTATTAGGATGGGTCATGGTGGAGGGACTAGGTTGGCTGGGGGGGGGGGGGGGTATGATTGGATTAGGATGGGTCATGGTGGAGGGACTAGGTTGCCTGGGGGGGGGGGGGGGGTATGATTGGATTAGGATGGGTCATGGTGGAGGGACTAGGTTGGCCTGGGGGGGGTATGATTGGATTAGGATGGGTCCTGGTGGAGGGACTAGGTTGACCTGGTGGGGTATGATTGGATTAGGATGGGTTCTGGTGGAGGGACTAGGTTTTCGTGGGGGGTTGAGGATTGGTTTGGGATGGGTTATGATGGAGGTGTTGGGTTGGCCCAAATGCACAGTGGTAGCAAAGTTTCAGGCATGTGGGTGAAAAATGGGGTGTAGACTGCACTGTCACTAAACATGGGTCTGGCTCCTGCTTCCTAGGCATGCACAATAGAACCCCAGGGACTTGTGTAGGGTCAGGAGACAGGTTAGTCTCCAGGTCCTATAGAAGTATATATACTGTACTCATGTAGGCAGCAGGATGTAGAAGATGCTTTGGCTTTAGGTAAACAATGCAGCAGAATGCTGGTGGTCACCGTGCCAGAAGAGTGTGGGAATGCAGCGGACAAGGGGAGGGGGAGTGAGATCAGCACAGGTGGGGAGGGGGAGTGAGATCAGCACAGGTGGGGGAGGGGAAAGGCTGAGGAAACGTCCAGAAAATGCTGTTAGAAAATCACTTAAATCCAAGTGAACATGGCAGACAATGGGTAAAGGTTGTGTACTGCCAATAAAGTCTACCACTAAAGGCTCATTACTTTCATTGTTGGGAAATAAAAAAAAATACAACCTTGTATTTTCTGCAATCTACAGACACGATTATTTGGGCAATCTACATGTTTGTATATAAAATATATAAATATGGAATGGCATGCATGGTGGAAAAAATGTACCATTACTAACAAGTATCGTATTGTAACAAATGAAGAGATATTGCCAAATGTATTGGGACGCCTGTCTTTACACACATGAACTGTAATGGCCTCCCAGTCTTAGTCCGGAGGGTTCAATATTGAGTTGGCTCCGCCCTTTACAGCTATAACAGCTTCACCTCTTCTGGGAAGGCCGTCCACAAGGTTTAGGAGGGAGTCTATGGGGAATGTGTGACCATTTTTCCAGAAGAACATTTGTGAGTTCAGGCACTGATGTTGGACGAGAAAGCCTGGCTCGTATTCCCCTCTCTAATTCATCCCAAAGGTGTTCTATCAGGTTGAGGACAGGACTCTGCACAGGCCAGTCACGTTCCTCCACCCCAAACTCGCTCATTCTTGTCTTTGTGGACCTTGCTTTGTCCAAATCATTTGGTGGAGGGGGATTATGGTGTGGGGTGGAGGGGGGTTATGGTGTGGGGGGGTTGTTTTTCAGTGCTTGGTCTTGACCCCTTAGTTCCAATGAAGGGAACTCTTAAGGCATCAGCATACCAAGACATTTTGGACAATTTCATGCCCCCAACTTTGTGGGAACAGTTTGGGGACGGCCCCTTCCTGTTCCTACATGACTGCGCAACCAGTGCACAAAGCAAGGTCCATAAAGACATGAATGGGTGGGTTTGGGGTGGAGGAACTTGACTGGCCTGACCTCAACCTGCTAGAACATACTTTTGTAATAAGAGCACAGACTGCGAGCAAGGCCTTCTCATCCAACATCAGTGCCTGACCTCACAAATGCGTTTCTGGAAGAATGGTCAAACATTCCCCATAGACACCCTCCTAAACCTTGTGGACGGCCTTCCCAGAAGAGCTGAAGCTGTTATAGCAGCAAAAGGGTGGAGCCAACTCAATATTGAACCCTACGGACTAAGACTGGGATACCATTAAATTTCATGTGGGTGTAAAGGCAGGCATCCCAATACTTTTGGTAATGTAGTGTATGTGAAGTGGGAGTGATCCTGTAGGTTTCTTGTATTAGGAGAAGTACGGTGATATATGAGCTCCCCATACATCTTCCCACTGAACCGGTTTCTCAGCACGTGTACAGCCAAGTCCCAGAAATCAAAACACCATTTCACGTCACAAAGAACTTTCCTCCTGTTTCCAGAAACCTCCCTCCCCGAGTCTCCGGAAACTTCAACCGCTCTCTGTAGAAGGCTCATGGGAGATCTGAGATCTCTCACTTCTGCTTTCTGTACTTTTCCAGATCATCGCATTGAACGTTTAATAAAAACGTGACCTGGTCAGAGGTTCTCATTTTCAGATACGGGCTTTAAAAATCTGTACGTTACCGTCTAAAATCTGACCCCAATATGGCGTGAATGTGGGCCTTGTATGACCTGAGATTGCATCACCTCTTTATTCGCACGACTGCTGTATGTGTAAAAAAAAAACATTTAGGTCTCATTCCACGCTAGCCGTTGAGGGGCATTAAAACCCCACGTTTAAGCCAGATTTTTGCCTCCCCCCAACTACTCCCTCTTTTTAGCTGAAGAGGCAGTGAGCGGAGGTGTACACATGCCACAGCCACAGTGCTTTGTCAGGAGTTGTACCCCCTGCCGCTTTTGGCAGGTGTAGCACTCACCAAGCACAAACCGTTCTTAATCATGGTGCCTCCTTTACCCCACCTACCCTTTCAGAATCCTATTGGGCATAATGCGTCAGTTGGGCCTGGGACGTCCTCACGGGGCCTGGACGTCCTCACGGGGCCTGGGACGTCCTCACGGGGCCTGGGACGTCCTCACGGGGCCTGCGACGTCCTCACGGGGCCTGCGACGTCCTCACGGGGCCTGCGACGTCCTCACGGGGCCTGCGACGTCCTCACGGGGCCTGCGATGTCACCGCGATTTGCAGAGCAGAGTCCTCAGGGAATTCAGAGTCCAGTAGGAGTACACAAGCAGACGAGACCGAGAGATGTTACCTCTGAAGCTGTACACTTGTAGAGCCATTATTCTTTTGTTTACTTGTGAGTTCTATTACATTCTTCTTTAATAATAATAAAAGGTGGAATATATTACACTATGGTAAAATCTTTATATTTTATTCTTTGAGTTTAACTCTTGAGAGGTGAGAGTGAAGCAGTCAGTGAAGCAGTGTTTAACCACTTGCTGCCCCCCCAACGTACCCGTATGTCATGGGACTTTCAGTAGTTATACCGGGGTGATGCCCCCTTCCCGGCACCTTCCCAGGCTCCTCTGAGATGATGCCCCCTTCCCGGCACCTTCCCAGGCTCCTCTGAGATGATGCCCCCTTCCCGGCACCTTCCCAGGCTCCTCTGAGATGATGCCCCCTTCCTGGCACCTTCCCAGGCTCCTCTGAGATGATGCCCCCTTCCCGGCACCTTCCCAGGCTCTTCTGAGATGATGCCTCCTTCCCGGCACCTTCCCAGGCTCCTCTGAGATGATGCCCCCTTCCCGGCACCTTCCCAGGCTCCTCTGAGATGATGCCTCCTTCCCGGCACCTTCCCAGGCTCCTCTGAGATGATGTCCCCTTCCCGGCACCTTCCCAGGCTCCTCTAAGATGATGCCCCCTTCCCGGCACCTTCCCAGGCTCCTCTGAGATGATGCCCCCTTCCCGGCACCTTCCCAGGCTCTTCTGAGATGATACCCCCTTCCCGGCACCTTCCCAGGCTCTTCTGAGATGATGCCCCCTTCCCGGCACCTTCCCAGGCTCTTCTGAGATGATGCCCCCTTCCCGGCACCTTCCCAGGCTCTTCTGAGATGATGCCCCCTTCCCGGCACCTTCCCAGGCTCTTCTGAGATGATGCCCCCTTCCCGGCACCTTCCCAGGCTCTTCTGAGATGATGCCTCCTTCCCGGCACCTTCCCAGGCTCTTCTGAGATGATGCCTCCTTCCCGGCACCTTCCCAGGCTCTTCTGAGATGATGCCTCCTTCCCGGCACCTTCCCAGGCTCCTCTGAGATGATGCCCCCTTCCCAGGCTCTTCTGAGATGATGCCCCCTTCCCGACACCTTCCCAGGCTCTTCTGAGATGATGCCCCCTTCCCGGCACCTTCCCAGGCTCTTCTGAGATGATGCCCCCTTCCCGGCACCTTCCCAGGCTCCCCTGAGATGATGCCCCCTTCCCGGCACCTTCCCAGGCTCTTCTGAGATGATGCCCCCTTCCTGGCACCTTCCCAGGCTCTTCTGAGATGATGCCCCCTTCCTGGCACCTTCCCGGCTCTTCCGTCCCACCTGGGAACCTACCCGCGGACCATAAAGCTGATCAGGGTCTGGAATGGCCTCGATCCTCCTCTCTATAGTCTAAGAAGCAGGAAGTGACGAGTATTTTGTCACTTGCGGTTTTGCCGGTTGTAAAGAAACCATTAGGCCGCGTACACACGCGCGGACTGTTCGCCCAACTTTGTCCGTCCAACAGTTTTGGCAAACAGTCCGCTCAAACTTAGCATGGACGGACATGGCCACACACGACGGACAAACAGTTTGCTGAAACCGTGCACGATGACGTGAACGGCACGTACGACGGGACGAAAAATACGACGTCCTATACACTGCATTATAGCTTTCGGCGTGAAAATCCTTTCTGAGCATGCGGGCAACTTTGTTTGACGAACAAGCCTACACACGGGCGGACTGTTCGCTCAAACAAGGTTTCAGCGGACAGTTTTTCGGAAATTCCGAAAAACCTTGTCCGTCCAACTGTCCGCTGAAACTGTCCGCTGAAAGCCCACACACGAGCGGACTGTCCGCCCAAACACTGTTCAGCGGACAAAGTTGGGCGAACAGTCCGCCCGTGTGTACGCGGCCTTACTGGTTTGAAGAAAAGAATCACCCTGATCTTGGTATGATCCAAAGCTTTTAAGAGCAGAGGAGAGATCTGCTCTTATGAGATGATGCCCCCTTCCTGGCACCTTCCCCGGCTCTCCCATCCCACCTGGGAAACTGCCGGTGGACCATAAAGCTGATCGGGGTCTGGAATGGCCTCGATCCACCGCTCTATGGTCCAAGAAGCAGGAAGTGACGAGTATTTTGTCACTTGTGGTTTTGCCGGTTGTAAAGAAACGACTACTGGTTTCAAGAAAAGAATCACCCTGATCTTGGTATGATCCAAAGCTTTTAAGGGCAGAGGAGAGATCTGCTCTTAGGATAATGATGCCCCCTTCGTGGCACCTTACCGGGCTCTTCTGAGAAGATGCCCCCTTCCTGGCACCTTCTGGGGCTCTTCCACCCCACCTAGAAACCTGACGGCGGACCATAAAGCTGATCGGGGGCTTGGAATGGCCTCGATCCTCCTCTCTATGGTCCAAGAAGCAGCATTGATGAGTATTTTGTCACTTGTGGTTTTGCCGGTTGTAAAGAAACCATTACTGGTTTGAAGAAAAGAATCGCACTGATCTCGGTATGATCCAAAGCTTTTAAGGGCAGAGGAGAGATCTGCTCTTATGAGATGATGATGCCCCCTTCCTGGCACCTTCCCCGGCTCTTCGCTCACACCTGGGAACCTGCCGGATGACCATAAAGCTGATCAGGGTCTGGAATGGCCTTGATCCTCCTCTCTATGGTCCAAGAAGCAGGAAGGGATGAGTATTTTGTCACTTGTGGTTTTGCCGGTTGTAAAGAAACCATTACTGGTTTGAAAAAAAAAAAAGCATTGAATCTCACTCATCTTGGTATGATCCAAAGCTTTTAAGGGCAGAGGAGAGATCTGGGGTCTAGCAAACCCCCAGATCTGTCAGTAAAGAGTGCCTGTCATTGCCTATTGCCATCACATTGTGATAAAAACAATACATGCGAAACCGTTCATCGTGGACAGAGGTGATTCCCATGTAGTTGCAGCGCGCTAGTGAGTGGCAATACAAGGCCTCCTCGTTGTTGTCTGAAGAGCGATCTGCATTCAGATCAAAGAAAGGGTGAAGGAGCCCCCAGAGGGGCAGTATTGTACCACAATGCCTATGGGGTCAAGGCGGTCAATTCACTAAATTGTGACATACAGTGGGGGGGGGGGGGGGGGGTGGGGTGGGTTTGGATGGGTTGTGATGGAGGTACTGGGTTGGCCTGACCCTCATATAAAACAAAAATAAAAATGAGAAAATTATAAAAATAGTTTAATAAAAAAAAAATAGAAATATTTTTTTTAAATAATTTTTTTATTTTATTTAGATTTATTTTTTCATTTTTTTTTTCTCATTGTTTTATATAAAGACCTATTTGTACTATCTAAATAGTAGAACCCTCTTTTGGCCTTCATTCTTGGTGGCATAGATACAACAAGATGTTGGAAACGTTCCTCAGAAGATTTTGGTCCATAGTGACATGATGGCATCGCACAGTTGCTGCAGATTTGTCGGCTGCACATCCATGATGCTAATCTCCCGTTCTGCCACATCCCAAAGGTGGTGCTCTATTGGATGGAGATCTGGGAAGCTTGCAGTCTGAAGTCGCTAAGCGGACATATTTTTACACCCATCGGGGTGTTGCATTTCACACTTCCTTTTTACCAGTAAACTGAGCTCATATAGTGAAATACGGTATTTAGAAATCCATCAAACAGTTTTGACGATGAATTTTTAAACGCGGCGGTGTTCTCTGTCAGATTAGCAATCCTGTGAGATCAGCAGGTTTGCCGATCCTTTTAAAATTCAACATCAAAACAGTCACACAGACTTTACAAATACTGTATTTGACTATATAAGCTCAGTTTACTGGTAAAAAGTGTGAAATGCAACACCCCGGTGGGTGTAAAAAGATGTCCGCTTGGCGCCTTCTGACTGTAGGCTTCCTGCAGACAAGTGCGGGTGTACCAAGATGGCCGTGCTGCAACGTCACTTCCGTTACATATTCTGATGGGTAGTGGCTTTCTGACAGGTCACCTGCCTTCTGAACTACAGAGGTGCTGAGAGGAGAAGTTTCAGGAGGCGGAGTCGGTACAGGAATCGCCAGCCAGCAAAGTACCATGGGATATGTAGTCCTTAGAAATTGAATGTAAATGGTAAAGGACTACATATCCCACGTTACCTTGCAGCCCGAAAGCTGCAATTTCTGTACTGATTATGCCTCCTGAAACTCCTCCTCTCTAGTTGACAAGGCAGGCTTTGTGAAATGTGTGACGTAGCAGTGCCAAACCCACGGCGCTTAGTAACTACCAGAATTGAAGAATATGTGGGCATCTTCACAAAGTAAGATTAATAGGAGTCGGTTAGAAGTCATTGAAATGTGATGCGGAAATGAAGATCTGATTTTTACATTTTAACCCCCAGATAGACTTTAATTGATCATTTTCTCTCCCTATTTTCAGGTCCAGCTGTGGCATATCCAGAAGGATTACCCCCAGAACATGCAGACGGTCCGCAGTCCGGTGAGTGCAAACAGCACGTCTCCCGACCATAAATAAGCACACCCCCTCAGACCCGGCAGATGGACTCTTCCATTGTAAACCAGTTATTTATTATGTTGTGTCAGACAGAGAACAGCGGTACAGTACAATCCTTTGGTATAGTTTACCAATTCTGTTTTTTAGTACTTTTTTTGTATCCTAAACGGCTGCATATGATTGCTGTTTGGTCAATAATTTTCAGTCTAGATCCTTCGTTTTTTTTTAGTTTTTTTTTTTAGTTTTTTTTTTAAATTGACGGATGTTGAGCGAGGTTCCTCAGGAACCTGGAAAAATTCTTATGGTGTGTACCCAAATTCACTCCACCTTGTGGCTATGGCTGGGGAAAAAATCGATTTAAATCTTGAATCAAGTTGAGAGGTCAAATCGATTAAAAAATTTCAGCAAATAGATTTTTTTTGGATTTTTTTTTTTCTTCCACCATGATCGGCGCTGAAGCCGCACCGGGCCTGAGGAGCTGCAGGCTAGGCCGAAGCCATGTCCTCACCTAAAAACTCCTGTCCAGGGGAGTGTCCATCAAAAAAAACTCAAATCATGAATAGAGTTATTTTTTTTAAATCGCAAATTTTTATTATTATTATTATTATTATATATATATATTTTTTTAATTTTCCAGCTTTACTTGTGGCATATTCCCTCTTTTGATAACAATGGATTACTCCAGCGTTAACCCTTTTGACTGCCAGAGCCATTTCTTTCTTTTTTTTTTTTTATTGCACACACGTTTAACCACTTCAGCCCCGAAAGGATTTGCCTCCTTAATGACCAAGCCATTTTTTGCGATACAGCACTGCGCCACTTTAACTGACAATTGCGCAGTCGTGCGCCGCTGTACTTAAACAAAATAGACGTCCTTTTTTTTTCCCCCCTCAAATAGAGCTTTCTTTTGGTGGTATTTGATCACCGCTGCGTTTATTTATTTATTTTTTGCGCTATAAACAAAACAGAGCGTCAATTTTGAAAAACATTATTATTTTTTAACTTTTTGCTATAATACATATCCAAAAAAATAAAAATAAAAATCATATACATAAATATATACGTATAAGTACAGAGAGAGCCTGGGACCGGGACATAGAAGGCACGGCGGAGCCGGCTGGGGGTGGGAGGATAAGAGAAAGCCTGGGACCGGGACATAGAAGGCACAGCAGAGCCAGCTGGGGGCAGGAGAAAGAGAGAGCCTGGGACCGGGTCATAGAAGGCATGGCGGATCCGGCTGGGTGCAGGAGGAAGAGAGAGCCTGGGACCGGGACATAGAAGGCACAGCGGAGCCGGCTGGGGTAGGAGGAAGAGAGCCTGGGATCGGGACATAGAAGGCACGGCGGAGGCGGCTGGGGTAGGAGGAAGAGAGCCTGGGATGTGGACATAGAAGGCACAGCAGAGCCGGCTGGGGTAGGAGGAAGAGAGCCTGGGATCGGGACATAGAAGGCACAGTGGAGCCGGCTGGGGTAGGAGGAAGAGAGCCTGGGATCGGGACATAGAAGGCATGGCGGAGGCAGCTGGGGTAGGAGGAAGAGAGCCTGGGACCGGGACATAGAAGGCACAATGGAAGCGGCTGGGGTAGGAGGAAGAGAGCCTGGGACCGGGACATAGAAGGCACAGCGGAGTCAGCTGGAGTAGGAGGAAGAGAGCCTGGGATCGGGACATAGAAGGCATGGCGAAGGCGGCTGGGGTAGGAGGAAGAGAGCCTGGGACCGGGACATAGAAGGCATGGTGGAGCCGGCTGTGGTAGGAGGAAGAGAGCCTGGGATCGGGACATAGAAGGCACGGCGGAGGCGGCTGGGGTAGGAGGAAGAGAGCCTGGGACCGGGACATAGAAGGCATGGCAGAGTCGGCTGGGGTAGGAGGAAGAGAGCCTGGGACCGGGACATAGAAGGCATGGCAGAGTCGGCTGGGGTAGGAGGAAGAGAGCCTGGGATCGGGACATAGAAGGTATGGTGGAAGCGGCTGGGGTAGGAGGAAGAGAGCCTGGGATCGGGACATAGAAGACACTGCGGAGCCGGCTGGGGTAGGAGGAAGAGAGCCCGGGATCGGGACATAGAAGGCATGGTGGAAGCGGCTGGGGTAGGAGGAAGAGAGCCTGGGATCGGGACATAGAAGGCACGGCAGAGGCGGCTGGGGTAGGAGGAAGAGAGCCTGGAATCGGGACATAGAGGGCATGGTGGAAGCGGCTGGGGTAGGAGGAAGAGAGCCTGGGACCGGGACATAGAAGGCACGGCGGAGTCGGCTGGGGTAGAAGGAAGAGAGCCTGGGACCGGGACATAGAAGGCATGGTGGAAGCGGCTGGGGTAAGAGGAAGAGAGCCTGGAATTGGGACATAGAGGGCATGGTGGAAGCGGCTGGGGTAGGAGGAAGAGAGCCTGGGACCGGGACATAGAAGGCATGGTGGAAGCGGCTGGGGTAAGAGGAAGAGAGCCTGGGATCGGGACATAGAAGGCACGGCAGAGTCGGCTGGGGTAGAAGGAAGAGAGCCTGGGACCGGGACATAGAAGGCATGGTGGAAGCGGCTGGGGTAAGAGGAAGAGAGCCTGGGATCGGGACATAGAAGGCACGGCGGAGTCGGCTGGGGTAGAAGGAAGAGAGCCTGGGACCGGGACATAGAAGGCATGGTGGAAGCGGCTGGGGTAAGAGGAAGAGAGCCTGGGATCGGGACATAGAAGGCACGGCGGAGGCGGCTGGGGTAGGAGGAAGAGAGCCTGGGACCGGGACATAGAAGGCATGGTGGAAGCGGCTGGGGTAGGAGGAAGAGAGCCTGGGACCGGGACATAGAAGGCATGGCAGAGTCGGCTGGGGTAGGAGGAAGAGAGCCTGGGACCGGGACATAGAAGGCATGGCAGAGTCGGCTGGGGTAGGAGGAAGAGAGCCTGGGATCGGGACATAGAAGGTATGGTGGAAGCGGCTGGGGTAGGAGGAAGAGAGCCTGGGATCGGGACATAGAAGACACTGCGGAGCCGGCTGGGGTAGGAGGAAGAGAGCCCGGGATCGGGACATAGAAGGCATGGTGGAAGCGGCTGGGGTAGGAGGAAGAGAGCCTGGGATCGGGACATAGAAGGCATGGCAGAGTCGGCTGGGGTAGGAGGAAGAGAGCCTGGGATCGGGACATAGAAGGCATGGCAGAGTCGGCTGGGGTAGGAGGAAGAGAGCCTGGGATCGGGACATAGAAGTTATGGTGGAAGCGGCTGGGGTAGGAGGAAGAGAGCCTGGGACCGGGACATAGAAGGCACAGCGGAGGCGGCTGGGGTAGGAGGAAGAGAGCCTGGGATCGGGACATAGAAGGCACAGCGGAGGCGGCTGGGGTAGGAGGAAGAGAGCCTGGGACCGGGACATAGAATGCACAGCAGAGCAGCACTGCGTGTGCAACAATGCACATTAAATGTGCAATTTCTGGTGTGAATTTGCCCTTTGGATAATTTTTAGATCAGTTTGTGCTTTTTTTTAAATTTTTTTATTTTTTTTTCCGTGACTTCGTGGCTTCTGACCCGATGCAAGTTTCACATAAAAGCGCCACAAAGTGATCGTCGCACCCCCCTTTGTACGCTGGCAGAGCAGACCTGGACTTCTTTTTCTCATATAACTCCAGGAGGTGTTACTCCACTCTCCATGCTCCTTCCTGCGGACACACAGCCCCCTCCCCTCCCCCCCTCCAGTCCCTTTGTCTGAGTACACATCTGGATCTGGTTGAGTCCTGGTAATGGTGCACGTTTCCCTCTTCCACTACATGCACAAACAGGCCCTTCATGTCTATAGAAAGTATTCCCCGTCCTGTGCGGCACACGTGAGGGCGACACAAATAACCAACTTAATAATTCACAGGCCTGGCCAGCAAAGCCGCACCAGTCGGTTTTATGTGCTGAATTTCAGGCACATAAGACGGAAAGGTCACAGATAACAAGTTCCCTCAACAAAACGGGTTTGTGCCAACTGTGTCCGGCACTCGGCACTCCTCACCAGTCTCCTTAGAGTTAATGAGTGCCCAGCATAAGCGTCCTGTGCAGGAAGGGGTGTATTCCCCCCTTCTGATTGGTGGAGTTCTGCGCCAGAAAGTTAATGACTGCTGGGGGCGCCGCATTGTCCCTGCCTGCAGCTTCTGAGCACATAGGCACAGAGATGTGCTTTAATCTGCCTGTGTGTATGGAGCCACTATGTGCAACACGGCTTGTAGGTACTACAAGCATGGAGGCTCCTTGGGGGGGGGGGGGGGGCTTGTTGTCATGTAGAACATATGTTGGGCCCTCAACTTTGGACACCCTTTGTATTTTGTGCAATCAGGATAACAAAGAGGCCCAGCCTATCTGCAACGGGTGTCACTATGAAGGTCAGGGGTCTGTTGTAATTCTGAAACCATGGCATGCCAAGCTGGTATTTATGGGCAACATGTGGCTATCAGCTGGTTTCAGGGTGGATTAAAAGCTATGATTTTTTTAAAACAAACCCAAAAAATCTGATTTTTTTTAAAAAAAAATTTTATTTTATTTTTTATTTAACAGATTTTTTGGAATTAAATTAGATTTTTTTTTTTTTTAGTTTAAATGAGATTTTTTTTTTATTTTAAATCAGATTTTTTTATTATTTTAAATCAGATTTTTTTATTATTTTAAATCAGATTTTTTTTTTTTAAAGTGAATGGGACTGTCGGTGAGTCAACAGGAGGAGGATCGCTCCGGGACAGAGGTGACCGTTGCTGTAAAAAAATGATGATTTAAATCGAGACTTTTTACTAGTGATTTAAATCGTGTTTTTTTTTTTTTTTAATCGACTTGCTTTAACCACTTGCCAACTGGCGCACGCCCAAGTACGTCGGCAGAATGGCATGGACAGGCAAATAGGCGTACAGGTACGTCCCTTTAAATTTGCCGCCATGCCATCGCGTGTGCGCGCCGGGCGGGACCTCCGTGAGTCCCGCGATCATCTCATTGAGAGGAAGAACGGGGAGATGCTAATGTTAAACAAGCATCTCCTGTTCTGCCTAGTAACACTGTCACTGATCTCTGCTCCCTGTGATCAGGAGCAGAGATCAGTGACGTGTCATAGACACCCACGCCCCCCCCCCCACAGTTAGAAACACGCCCCAGGACACACTTAACCCCTACACTGCCGCCTAGTGGTTAAGCCCTTCACTGTCAGTGCCATTTACACAGGAATCAGTGCATTTGCTGTATAAGTAACAATGGTCCCAAAGATTTGTCAAAAATGTCCGACGTGCCAGCCATAATGTCGCAGTCACGATAAAAATCGCTGATCGCCATTACTAGTAAAAAATAAAAAATAACATTATTAATAAAATTGCCATAAAACTATCCCCTATTTTGTAAACGCTATAACTTTTGCGCAAACCAATCAATAATCGCTTATTGCGATTTTTTTATTTATTTTTTACCAAAAACATGTAGAATACGTATTGGCCTAAACTGAGGAAAAAATATTTTTTTCAATATTTTTGGGGGATATTTATTATAGTAAATGTCAAAAAAAAAAATGCGTTTTTTTTTTTTTTCAAAATTGTCTGTCTTTTTTAATGTTTATAGCGCAAAAAATAAAAACCGCAGGGGTGATCAAATACCACCAAAAGAAAGCTCTATTTGTGGGGAAAAAAGGACGTCAATTTTGTTTGGGAGCCATGTTGCATGATCGCGCAATTGTCAGTTAAAGCGACGCAGTGCCGAATCGCAAAAAAGTGGCCTGGTCTTTGGCCTGCAAAATGGTCCGTGGCTTAAGTGGTTAAATCAAATCCACCCTGGCTGGTTTACAGCCCGACTCTGGGAAAACGAAAAAAATTCAGCGTTTGCTTTTCTTTGTTGTTGGAGGTACTGCTGGTATGAGATATCCCAGGATGCACTGGTAAACCAACAAATGAACCAGAAAGATGTCATCAGCAGTCTCTTCCGGTGGCAGCATGATATCTCCATCGTTAATGCTGTCTGTGATTACAGAAGTGCTCACATCTATAAACTGTTATGGCCTAGAGAGCCCGCGCCTCCAAAGATTTACGGGGAATGGTCTATAACTAACTCCATGTGCAACAGCTATGTGTATAAAGATTGTTTTCTAAGGAAATAGATTTTAAGTGGCAGAATTGTTGCAGAACCCCGTAGAGCAGTGGTCATCAGCCCTGTCCTGAGGGCCCCACTAACAGGCCAGGTTTGCAAGATAACTAAAACACATCACAGGTGATATTATTTGCTGCTCAGTGATTGCCGTATTCTAGTCTGCATCTCCCCCCAAGGTAATACATAAAACCTGGCCTGTTAGTGGGCCCTGAGGACAGGGTTGATGACCACTGCTGTAGACCATGTGTCCCGCTAGACCATTTCATGTGGCCCTCGCCTCCAGGGGGAAAAGGGTGGAGGTGGGATGTGGACAGCCTGTGAAAAGTTGCTGAACCCTGCACACTCCTAAACCCTGCACTCTGTATGTAGCTCACTCCTCAACACTGCATTCTGTACACAGCACACCCCTGAACTCGGCACTTGGTATATAGCACCACTCTGAACTCTGCACTTGGTACGTAGCGCAAACCTGAATTCAGCATTCTGTACATACTGCACCCCGGAACCCTGCACTCGGTATGTAGCGCCGCTCTGACCTATGCACATAGCGCACCACCGAACCCTGCATTCTGCACGTCGAACACTGCACTCGGTACATAGCGCACCCCTAAATCCTGCACTTGGTACATTGCGCTTCTCTGAACCCTGCACTCTGTGCATAGAGTACCCCTGAACTCTGCACTCTGTACATAGCACACCCCTGAACCCAGCATTCTGTACACAGTGCTGCTCTGAACTTTGTACTCTGTACATAACACACTCCTGAACTATGCACTTGGTATGTAGCGCTGCGCTGAACTTTGCACTATGTACGTAGCGTGCCCCTGAACCCTGCACTTTGTACATGGCACGTCCCTGAACCCTGCACTTTGTACATGGCACGTCCCTGAACCCTGCACTTTGTACATGGCACGTCCCTGAACCCTGCACTTTGTACATGGTACGTCCCTGAACCCTGCACTTTGTACATGGTACGTCCCTGAACCCTGCACTTTGTACATGGTACGTCCCTGAACCCTGCACTTTGTACATGGTACGTCCCTGAACCCTGCACTTTGTACATGGTAGGTCCCTGAACCCTGCACTTTGTACATGGTATGTCCCTGAACCCTGCACTTTGTACATGGTACGTCCCTGAACCCTGCACTTTGTACATGGTACGTCCCTGAACTCTGCACTCTGTGCGTAGCGCACTCCTGAACGCTGCACTCTGTGCGTAGCGCACTCCTGAACTCTGCACTCTGTGCGTAGCGCACTCCTGAACTCTGCACTCTGTGCGTAGCGCACTCCTGAACTCTGCACTCTGTGCGTAGCGCACTCCTGAACTCTGCACTCTGTGCGTAGCGCACTCCTGAACTCTGCACTCTGTGCGTAGCGCACTCCTGAACTCTGCACTCTGTGCGTAGCGCACCCCTGAACCCTGCACACAGTACGTAGTGCCACTCTGAACTCTGCATTCTGTACATAGCGCATCCTTGAACTCCACACATAATGAACTCCTGGCATTTATTGCCCTTTTATGATCCTGTTAGTGCAATTTGGCCACACCCACCATTCAATGCAGTGTGGTGGGATTGGGAGGGGCAGGGGGGGTTGGGGGGTTGAGTTCCTGCACCTATTCTTTGAGGGGAAAAAAGCCCAGGATATATTTAGATGCAACCGGCCCTTTTGAGGACAATCCTAATTCCGATGCGGCCTGCAATGAGTTTGTCACCCCTGCTGTACATAATAAAATAAATTGTGTACCCTGCGCTGTATAGCTTTCAGAGGATGGCCGCAGCAAGCAAGGTGGGGAAATGTTATATTTGCAAACTTGCTCGATTTGCGTTGATCTAGCCTGTGGTATAATTCTTCTTGTTGTGTTTCAGCCCCCGGCTCTGCCGAGCGTCCAGTACAGAAGAGGAAGCTTCCCAGTCCGCAGCATTCATCCAATGGGCACTCTCCTCCGGACGCCTCCACCAGCCCCAGTAAAAAGAAAAAGAAACCGGGAATGTTAAACAGTCACAATAAGGACCAGGTATGGCCGGTGATGGCATCCTCTTTGTCCTGTGTATCTGTTGGGGTCACCTGCAAAGTGTCACCATTTCCACCAAACATAACCAACATTTATTTTTCACAACCATTGAGGGACACAGGAAGTCTTTATTGTATACTGCTGACTTCAGGAGGCTTGGATATAGAAAAGATTAAAAAAAAAACATGGTAATCCAACCCGGAATAACCCCTCCTACTACTAGCATGTCTCCGCTTTTTGCTAGTGTCCTAGAAGGATGAATGATTTTTCTTTTTCTCTGCTCTGTGAAATAATAAACAGTTTTTTTGGTAGCACCTTTTTTTTTCTTCTTTCTTTTACGTTTTTTTTCTCTGCATTGCTTTCAGGGTTTTCCCCCTTCACCTGTAGCTATTTGGTGTGGACCTGCTCAACCTTAAGTCCTTGCCTCTTAGGTTTTGCCTCTTATGGGCACATGGTCGCAACATGTCTAATTCTACACATGGGGGAACAGTCTAGCTGTCCTGGATTATCCCTTAGCTCAGACTAACTGCTCTGGGGTTGCTTGCAGCGTACTTACTGATTGTGCTTTTGTCTGCAGACTGGAATCATGTTCCCTACTCCTAGAGTCTATGCCCATGATCTCCAAACTGTGGCCCAGGGTCCACATGTTGCCCTTAGATTGCCTTTATCTGGCTCTTTGGGCGCTATTTCTCTCACTAACACCATCAACCGAGCACTATTCCGCCCACTGACACCATCGTTGAGGCACTATTCCTCCCACTGACACCATCGTTGAGGCACTATTCCTCCCACTGACACCATCGTTGAGGCACTATTCCTCCCACTGACACCATCGTTGAGGCACTATTCCTCCCACTGACACCATCGATGGGGCACTATTCCTCCCACTGACACAGTCGATGGGGCACTATTCCTCCCACTGATACCAATGATGGGGCACTATTCCTCCCACTGACACCATCGATGGGGCACTATTCCTCCCACTGACACCATCGATGGGGCACTATTCCTCCCACTGACACTATCTATGGGGTACTATTCCAACCACTGATGGTACTAAGGAGAAGGAAAATGCCTCATCGATGCCAAAAATGGGGCACTATTCCTTTCATTCAAAGCAATGGTGGGACATTGTTTACGTCCAATGATGCCAGGCCTTTTTTTCTTGCTCCCACTTCTCATAGCCTGGCCTCCCTGAAGTCTGAAGGCCAGTAAAATGGCCCTTTTGCTTTGAAAGTTTAGCGACCCCTGGTCTGTGCCATCATCAGAGTCCCTTTAGCTTATTTAGGTATGGTCAGATCCTTTGCTCTCTAAGCTTAGGCTTTCATTAAGGTCAAGCAAGACTGAAAATGATCTATATTTGTGAATTCTTAGCCATTGGCCACAGGAACTCTTATTCTGGATTGCTGCTATCCTTGAATGGTGAGCACGTCCCTGAAGAGTCGCAGTCTACTGCTATTACTCCTAAATTAAGAGATCCTTTCGGTTCTTATTGATATAGTGCCCACCACTCAAAAGCTGATCAGCCTGTTGCTTCTACCAATGCTGTTTCTAGTACTGGCTCCTTAAAGCTCCTAACATTTATTTTGACTGTACAGGTACTAGATCAGCTCCAGTGGATCCTGAATCTTCAGAAATCATCGCTGGAACCAACTCATCATTTGGAGTATCTGGGTTTATCGTGGACACAGCTTGGGCCAGAGTGTTGCTTACGTAGTAGAAAAGTTAGATTATTGGATCTCAAATTCAAACTCTCCATTCCAGAAGTCACCAGACTCTCTGCTTTTGTATAAAAGTTTGGGCCTAATGGGTGCTTCCTTTTGAGGCAGTCCTGTTTGCCTAGTTTCACTTCAGACCTCTACATCGCAATATTCTCTCGCCACGGAACAGCTCAGATCCCTGGACAGAAAGATTTCTTTGGCACTGTGAACCAGTTTGTCCTTGTGACTTGGGAATCTGGCTCTGGAGGTGGTGAAGTCTTTCTTCCAGACATTTTGAGGATACTCGCAATGGATGCTAGTCTGTTGGGTTTGGCGCACCTTGCCCACGCAGGGAACTTTGTTGGAGGTGTCTTGCCTCTCAATCAGCATTCTGGAGCTTCAGAAAATTTGACTGTCTGCTGCTTTGGGCTATTCTACTGGAAGGTCATCTGATGCAGATTCAGTTAGACATCACCACTGTTGTGGCATACATCACCCATCAGGAAGGAACCATAGGTCTCAGCATGGCAGGAGAGGTAAGCAGATCATGTCTTGAGCAGAACTTCAAATTTTGGGCTCGTCCAATCTGTATATCCCAGGCATAGACATTTGGCAGGCAGACTTCTTCAGCCAGCAGCACCTGTGCCTGTGTAAATGGTCCCTACAACAGGGAGCGCTCCAAGACCCGTGTCCCAGGTGGGGACACCAGATGTGGTCCTCCCACTCCCCAGGGTTTAACAATGAAATAGCTTAAATTCCGGTTACAGGGATCCCCCAGCAGAAGCTGTGGCTGCTATGGTGGCTCCATGGGATAAATACTGTATGCCTTGTCACCACTGAAACTACCTTTTTCTTCTGCTTTACAGGATCAAGATAGGGCAGATTTCTGTGATCTTTATCTCTCTAGACTTCTTATGATGGATGTGGTATGCCAACCTACTAAGATTCCTGGAGGATGCTCCATGGGCTCTGCCAGATCGTCCGGATCTTCTATCTTAAGGACCAATTGGCCATCCTGCATCATGGTTGCTGGTTTTACCAGCATAACTGTTGAGGTCCAGGTTTTGAGAGACAGGGACTTCACTGAATCTGTGATCCTTCTAATAGCTAGGAAGGCAAGGTCCATCATCAGGGCTTACACCCTAGGAGTTTCTCCATTGTGAAGAATTTTTTCCTACCTGCAACTGGGTCTTGACCAGATGTTGGTTCTCAACACTGTTAAATGCCAAGTCTCAGCCCTATCTATTCTGTTTTCACTCTTCACTTCTTGATTAAGACCTTTTGTACAGGGAGACTTCCATGGAGCTCCCCCCTGTTCAATCCCCTGTCACTCCATGGGATCTGAATCTTTTTCTGTCTACTCATCAGGACTTGCTGTTTGAACACATTAGACACTTTCCTCTTTCTACTGTCACCCTCAAGGGTCTTGTACCCATTACCTCTCCGACATGAGTGTCTTAACCGATAGACTTTTCCTGCGAAGAACCTTTTCTGGTTTTGCATAGGGACAAGGTGTTGAAGCTAAGGGCTTCCTTCTTGCCTAGGATAGTTTCTGCCTTTCACCTGTCCGACTTCACCAAAAAGGAAATTTCCCCCAAGTAATTTCTCTCATCCATTACTTTTTTCTGAAGGACTGCTCTCCTTTTTTTTTGTCACCCCAGATGGTCCCCATATCGCTTTTCAGAGGGTCTTTGACAAACCTTGAGGAGGCGATATGTTTCCTCCTTTCACCTGCTGTAAACCTGAAAATGCTGACCCACCGTGCCACAACCGCATACATTGCACATGCCTGCAGGCGTGGCACCATTCACTGGGGGGAGGGGGGGGACCCGAATGTCACACTCTAAAAATCTAAAAATCCCCTCCAGAGTCTTTTCCTATTTTTTGAGCTCTACGCTCATCTCCTTTTTCTCTATACTCTAAAAAGAGCGCGTGTATCAAACTGATGAAAGCTGCTCTAGCTCTGCTCCATCCGGGCCAAGCCCCTGATGTATTTTGCACTGCACACATGGCTTAGTCATGGAGGTGGGGATTTCCACCCTGGCCCCCTTCTTGTGTGAGCCACCAGATTGGGATGGAGACCTGGAACTATGAGCTTTCTAGTTGTATGGCCCCTTTCACTGGTGGAAGAAAATCCGAATGGCACACTCCCAAAAGAGCACGAGTAGCAAACTGATGAAAGCGGCTTCATCTTGGCTCCATTTGGGTTGCGCCTCCAATGTGTTTTGCCCTGCACACGGGAGTGGTAGAGGTAGGGATTTCCATGCCAACCCCCTCCTTGTGTGAGTCACCAGATACAGTTGGGTTGGAGAGCTGGAGTGGCATCCTAATCTTTCCAGTTGTATCGCTCCCTGATCACTGGGTGGAAGAAAACTGGAATGGCGCACTCACGAAAAAGAGCCCGTGTAGCAAACTGATGAAAGCGACTTCAGCTTGACTCTGTGCCATGCCCCGATGCATTTTGTCCTGCACACAGGGCTAGGTCATGGAGGCAGGGATTTCCATGCTGGTCCCCTCCTTGTGTGCTTCACCAGATACAATTGGGATGGTGGCCTGAACAGCACCCTAAGTTGTATGGTCTCATTCACTGGGGGGGGGGGTTAGCTTTTGCTGCAGCTGTCAAGCAAAGCATCCTGGCTGCGGCATGTGTACAGACATGAGCAGTTGTGTGTCTTTTGCTTAGGTGGGCAGTTGTGGGGTTGGTAAAACCGGGACTCAACCTCCTGCTTTTTCTCTGCACATCTGAATGAGTTCTTAATAAGGAATACAGAACTCCATTTCTTTGTATCTCCTTTATCTGCCTGGAGATCAGCTTTAAAAAAATAAAAAAATAAAATAAAAAAAAAGGGCGTGAAACCAATTTACATGTTGATATTTCATGTTTTACTAAGAACAATACCAATTACAGAGGTACAAACTGTCACAGCCGGCTACCTCGCATTACAGACACGTAGAGACGCTGCCAAATTACACGTGCCAGATAAGAGTTTCTGCATCTTACTTTTGATACAATGAAGCTGTAAATGTTGTTCCCTTTTACAAAACAAAGTACAGCCTTGGCCAAAAGTTTGGAGAATGACGCAAATATTAATTTTCACAAAGTCGGCTGCCTCCGTTTTTATGATGGCAATTTGCATATATACTCCAGAATGTTATGAAGAGCGATCAGATGAATTGCAATTAATTGGAAAGTCCCTCTTTGTCATGAAAATAAACTTATGCTGGCCATACACGGTTCGAATTTCGAAAGAATTTTCTTTCAAAAATCGTATCTAAGAATTTTCGTATGAATTTCGCACCATTGGTGGGCTGCAGCAACAGCCGATTTTTGTGCGGAAATAAAATTTGAGGAATCGGACATGTTGGAAATTTTTAGAAAAACTAACGATTTTCTAATCAATGATGGGAGAATCGTGCGAGAAACGTAAGAAAATGTACGGAGAGAAAAGAAGATTCCCGGCCAAGAAAATTCTTTTCTGTAGCAACATGAGGTGAAATTGAAGGCTTGGTCGGCCGAATTTCGAAAATCAATGATGGCGCCATCGGATCACAAAAGAAACGAATTTTATGATTTTGAAAAGAAGATTCGTTCGAAATTCGACCGTGTATGGCCTGCATTAATCCCATTAAAAAAACAACATTTCCACTGCATTTGTGAAGAAGGCTTCAGGGCGCCCAAGAAAGTCAAGCAAGCGCCAGGGTCGTCTCCTACAGGTGATTCAGTTGCGGGATCGGGGGCACCACCAGTGCAGAGCTTCCTCAGGAATGGCAGCAGCGAGGTGTGAGGACATCGGCACGCACGGTGAGGAGAAGACTTTTGGAGGATGGTCTGGTGTCAAGATGTGCAGCAAAGAAGACACTTCTCTCCAGGAAAAACATCAGGGACAGACCGATATTCTGCAGAAGGTCCAGGGATTGGACTATTGAGGACTGGGGGGGAATCATTTTCTCTAATGAATCTCCTTTCCGATTGTTTGGGGCTTTTGGAGGATGGCCTGGTGTTCTTCTCTTCTCTCCAGGAAAAACATCAGGGACAGACTGATATTCTGCAAAAGGTATATGGATTGGACTGCCGCGGACTGGGGGAAATTCGTTTTCTCTGATGAAACTCCTTTTTGATTGTTTGGGGCATCTGGAAAAAAACCTTGTCTGGAGAAGAAAAGTTGAGCAATACCATCAGTCCTGTGTCATGGATCGTGAGACCATTCATGTATGAGGTGGCTTCTCAGCCAGAGGAGTGGGGGGGGGGAGGGGGGCTCACTCATAATTTTGCCTAAGAACACCGCCATGAATAAAGAATGGTACAAAAACATCCTCCGAGAGCAACTTCTCCCAACCATCCAAGAACAGTTTTTGTGAGGGACAATGCCCTTTTCCAGGATGATGGAGCACCTTGCCATAACTCCTGCCACGTACACACGAGCGGTCTTTCTGGCAGAAAAAGATCAGACGGAACGATTCTGCTTGTGTGTGGGGCTTCATCTGACTTTTTTTTTTTTCAAAAATTCTGACGGACCTAGAAATAGAACATGTTTCAAATCTTTCTACCGGAACCAGTTTCTATAGAGAAAACCATTCGTCTGTATGCTATTCCGACGGACCAAAAAATGATGCATGGGCAGCTACTGGCTATTGAACTTCCTTTTTCTAGTCCCGTCGTACGTCATCGCATTCTAGACAAGCCTGACTTTGGTGTGATCGTGTGTAGGCAAGTCCGTTTCGGTGGAACTCCGTCGAAAAGTCCTTTGTAGTTCAGTCTGACGAGAAGTCGGCTCGTGGTGTACGCGGCATAAGTGGCTTGGAGAACAAATCGGCAAAATTTTGGGTCCATGGCCAGGAAACTCCCCAGACCTTAATGCCATTGAGAACAAATTCTGACAAACTCCAAGCATTGCTTATGGAAGAATGAGGGGGGGGGGGGGGCCATCAGACTGGATGTGGCCCAGAAGATAACTAACAGCATGACAGGGGAGAATTGCAGAGGTCTTGGAAAAGAAGGGCCAACACTGCAAATATTGACTCTTTACATAAACTTCATATCATTGTCAATAAAAGCCTTTGACACTTATGGAATGCTTGCAATTATACCTCAGTATCCCATAGTAACATCTGACAAAAAGATCCAAAAACACGGAAGCAGAAGACTTGTGAAAATTAATGTATTTCTCAAAACTTTTGGCTACGGCTATAGATTGTGTGTGTTGTGTGTGTGTTTGTGTTATTGTCCCATCAATCACAATGGAGTACGTGATTCCTGCGTGAAAGTAAATTAGTATGGCGGGGGCTCTATTTAATGGGTACAACTTGTGTGACCCCCCCGCCGTCAGGCGGAAATTAGTTGCTGATGGATATTTCAGTATTTATTTTATTTCTTTCGTTTTTCTGCACTTTTCATTTTTATATTTTTTGTGTTATGGGCCTATTTCTGTATTTTGTTTTATTTAACTACATTAAGAAATGTTTTTTTTTCTGTACACTGCCTGGCTGAGATTTTTAAACAAATTGCAAACGCATTAAACGATCGAACAGCTTTCATCGGTTAGTTCAAATTCTGCTGCCAGTATGACTCCTTTTGGTGGAGCTCGGTGCGATTTGCTCATAGCAAGTAATTCACATCTGATCTGGATTCCTGTCCTTTTACTTTACACTTAGGGCCCTGTTAACAGCACAGCTCACATTTTATGGGCCATTCACACTAGGCACTGCATGTGGATCGCGCTGCGTGCTCCTGTGCGATTCACTTGAAGTTTTTGTGCCATGTGATTTTCATTTTGAATGGGCTGAAATCACACCAAGCCAACATGCATGCAACTGTTATTGGAAATGCAGCTCAACCGGATCGTATGGTACGTTTTTTTTACCATGCAATCCGGTGCTGGGAAAACGATAGCTTTGCGCTGACGCTCGCTGAAGATCACAGGGGGAGTGCGATTTTGAAAGTGGTGCGGGAAACCAGAAACGGGTTAATCGTGTGCAGCTCAGCCTGCAGATTAGGAGATTAAAGTGATACTAAAGTCTCATAATTTATTTATTTTTTTTGTTTCAAAATAACCAACAAGTTATACTTACCTGCTCTGTAATGGTTTTGCACAGAGGGGCCCAGATCCTCCTCTTCTTGGATCCCTCGCCGACACTCCTGGTCCCCCACTTGCTATGGGCACCGGAGCCATGCGTCCATTCGGAACACAGAGCCGCAGCCCGCCCCCTCTCTCTTCTCATTGGCTGACTGACGTTGACAGCAGCGGAAGCCAATGGCGTGCGTAGATCGTGGTTGGTCGGTAGAAGGGTGACTATATTGTGTCAGCCAGGCATTGTACTTCTCACACGCATGCATGTCGTTTTTAATATTTGATTTGCTTTTGTTTACTATAAGTTGACTTTTTTTATTTTATTTATTTTTTTGTTGTGGTCTATTGTCCATGCACATGTGTTTTGAACCCAATCCTGTCTCTCTTGCCTACATTTCAGTCAGAGCTAAGACATGGTCCGTTTTACTATATGAAGCAGCCACTCACCACAGACCCTGTTGATGTTGTACCGCAGGACGGGCGCAATGACTTCTACTGCTGGGTTTGTCACCGAGAAGGTCAAGTTCTATGCTGTGAGCTCTGCCCAAGAGTTTATCACGCTAAGTGTCTGAAACTGACCGCTGAGCCTGAGGGCGACTGGTTTTGTCCTGAATGTGAGGTGAGGCCCCCCCACGCCATGAAGCGCAATTTTTAATTTATCGGACAGGAGAACTCCAGGCTTGGGTATTCAATAACCACACCCAGAAAAAAAGGCCAAAACTTTAGGAAACAAAAAAAAGAAAGGTTCGAAACGCCCTCTCCTTGCAGGAACTTTGACTTCTAGCTCTTGCTGAGATCGTTCTTTTTGAAACACCGCATTAAGAAAGTAGTTCCTGTGCATACAGCCAACCAATCAGCAGCAGGTATTTACTACACCAAATGTTGCCACACTTGGGTTCCATCCATGCACACTTGTGTTGACTTTGGCTTTAATTGTTGCACAACTGTTGCATTGATAACATTTAAGATGTGACTTTCATGCGACTTTGGAGAGTTCACAATACAGTCTATGGCACTCAGGTTGCACCAAAGTAGTGCAGGATCCTTATACTTTAAGTGGCATAGATTTCAATGGCTTTCATTGAAATACATGAGCCTGCGACTTTACGGGGTTGATTTGCTAAAACTGGAGAGTGCAAAATCTGGTGCAGCTGTGCATGGCAGCTATTCGGCTTCTAACGTCAGCTTGTTAAATTAAAGGGGTTGTAAACCCTCAAGGCTTTTCACCTTAATGCATTCTGTGCTTTAAGGTGAAAAACCTTTTGTAGTGCAGAGCCCCCCCTTTTTCTTGCCTGAACCCGACCGTTCCAGCGACGGGGACGAGCGGAGCGGCTCCAGATGCTGTCTCCGGTCCTCATTGGCTGGATTGATCGCAGCAGGAGCATTGACACAGGGGGGCGGGCCCCGAGTCCTGCTGTCTGTGTCAATGGGCAAACATTTTCTTGGCCCCCTCCATGTAATTTCACTCTTCACTTGCTCTGAAACATACAATAAATAGCAGCTAGACTCAATTCACTGAATCAAATCAGGCAGCGATTTCGATTGATCGCCAGAGGTTACAGTGTATTATTACCGCTCACTGACTGGCTGCTGGAGGTTACATCACACATTATGGCTCACTATTTGCTAGAGGTTACAGCACATGACTTCTGCTTGTTGATTGGTTACTAGAGATTACAGTACCTCAAAACTGCTCACTGATTGGCTTTTAGACGTTACTGCACATCATTGCCGCTCAATGATTGGTTGCAAGAGGTTAGTGCACATCATTACTGCTTACTGATTGGTTGCTAAAGGATACAGCACATCATCTTCTCACTGCCTGCACACCATAGACTGGGGAGGTGAGGGCACCCATCGGTAGACAGAAAACTCCTAGGAATCCTAGGACTCCTGGGATCAGTGGCAATTCTGGGGGGTAGATGGGATTAGTGGTGGGGGTTGGGATTAGTTAGGAGGCAGTACACTGTGGCAAATTCTGAATCATGTAGAGCAAAGCTGGAAATCTTTGGCAAGTATATAGTGGGGGATTCTACACTGACCACCAATGTGAGGGGCTATTTACACTGACAGCCATGTAACGGGGGATTTACACCCACCAATGTAAAGAGGGATTTCTACACTGACACCAATGTATTAGGAGAATTTACACCACCCACCAGTATAAGGGGGAATAAACAATGACCTCCATGTAAGGGGGAATTTAGACTGACAACCATGGTTGAGGAGATTTATACTGAGCACCAATGTAAATGGGGATTTACACTGACCACCAATGTAAGGGAGACCTTCACACTGGCCACTAGTGTGAATGAAAGGATTGTACACCCAGCCCCAATGTAATGAGAAGATTTGCACTGACCACCAATGAGACATTTAGCCTGCATTCACATTTTTGTGTCGGGAACGCATGCAGAATTACTTTCCTGACGCCACAGAAACGTGCTGCCCTTAAGCAGATACACAGCAGTGCCATTAATTGTTAATGACACCCTCACATCCACCAAAATTCACAGTGCTGTGGCACCATGTTATTTTGAAAAGGGGTTCCACCTCCAAGTTGCTTAACATTGCACAACAGGCCGATGTTAGGCTTAATGACCACAATCATAGGCAGGACTTTCAAGCAGGCCCCTCCCCAGTGGGCAGGATTCAGCAGAAGTGATGGTGGATAAGATATACATATCAATGCCACGGTCCGTGACTATTTACATATTAATGCTGCCGCTATTTACATATCAATGCCGGTTATTTACATGTAAACACGGGGTCTGCAGGAGAGTCAGCTGTACATGGCAATAGGGCAGAGCTGGGCAGCATTAGTAACAGAACTTTACATTGAGACGAGGGAATTTAAACTGGGATAGTTGGCAAGTATGAGGCAGCTGCTTTGGGCCCCACAACAATGATGGGGCCCAAGGCACCTTCCCCTTTTGCCCTGCCTTAAAGACAGCCCTGTGCACAGCTGCTCCAGATTTTGCACTCTCCAGTTTTAGTAAATCAACCCCTATGTGTCCAAAGTAGCATGACAAGTCACACAAGTGCAAATGGAGCCTTCAGCGAGATGTGTAGGTTAATTGAAAAAAAAAACATCCATACTTCACCTCTGTGCTCAGAGCGGAGCGATCCCATAACCGCTGATTGCTCAGCTCTGGGTCTTCCGGGAGCGAAGTGCAGTCGCCTCTCTCCACTCTTTCCCTCCAGTGCTTGCTGGAGTGCCAGATAGGAGAGGGGGGCGGGTGCAGCCGGCTTAGACTCTCAGCCTTGCATTGAACCAGAGGCAGCTGTGAATGAGGCAGCTGGGTGGATCCCGGCAATATGGTCAGGATCCTTCCAGAGCCTGAAGCGGCTCTGTGACGTCAGCTGTTGGCTAACTCTGCGTCACAGGAGAGCAAAGGTAGGTTCACCCCTGTGACCCACAAGAGAAGTATTTCTTGCAATCTGTGTTCCATTGGTGAGCTTTTTCTTTTACTTCCTGTCTTGTAGACACAACAGGAAGTGAGGTAACATAAATGTCACCCGAGCAAGTGTCCCAGTTGGAAGTAGGGATGAGCTCAGACGTGTTCTCATGGTCCAAGTACAGAGCCCGCCAGAAAGTCGGCGCAGCTCTGCGCTAATAACAGGCAGTGAGACATTGCCTGATCTCTGCAGCCACGCATCGGGGCAATGTTTCCCTGCCTGTGATTAGCGCAGAGCTGCGCCAACTTCCTGGCGGGCTCTGCACGTGGACCATGCAAACACGCCTGAGCTCATCCTTAGTTGGAAGATTTCTCCTTTTTTTTTTTTTTTATTGCTGTTTTTGATGACAACAATGACTGAAGTGCCACACCACGGAGTCTAGGCCTCGTGTATGGAGGAATCCCCGTTGCCGGGACTTTGCATTCTGACGGCGCACCCGCCACTGTGGCGGCTGCAGCTGATTGAGGATCGTTTTCCAACATGTCCCTTTTTGTCAGAAGTCGAGCAGTTGGCTGCCGTCAAGCAGGGGCGGCCACACATTAATCAGTGTATGGCTATTTGTAGGCCTGGTGAGATGGGCGAATACCTTCAAATTATTGTTTTGAATCAGAAGAAACTACACATTTAAAAAATAAATAAATAAATCCCAGAATGACTTATTTCATAATAGAAATGGCAGTACTGGAGTTCTCCTGTATCTTTTACATGGTTTTTATTTCACTTTTTCTATGTAATCATGTTATAGCAATAAATTAATTTATTATGTTTTGTTATGTCTTCTAAGCACCAGCAAAATGCAATGCGGGGAGATTTACTAAAATTGGAGCACTCAGAATCTGGTGCAGCTTTACATGGTGACCAATCGGCCTTCTGACTTCAGCTTGTTCAATTAACCACTTCCCGCCCACGCTATATTCAATATATGGCCTCATGGCCCTTCTCTACTTCTAGGAGGGCCTCTCTGGCCCGTACGATGCGCATGGGAAACTCTCTGGGGGTTGATTTGCTAAAACTGGAGAGTGCAAAATCTGTGCATGGTAGCCAATCAGCTTCTGACTTCAGCTTGTTCAATTAACCACTTCCCGCCCCCGCTATAGTCAGTATAAGTACCGATGGCCCGTCTCTGGTTCTGGGAGGGTGTCCCTGGACATTGTCCCGTGTGTGCATTTCCTGCGCACCCCAACTGGAACTCTGTGACCAAAAGGAAAACTATCTGTCTCAAAAAAAATTATAAAAATTTAATTTGGGTACACATGACTGAGTAATTGTCATTCAAAGTGTGACAGCGCTGAAATCTGAAAATTGGACTGGGCAAGAAGGGGGCGAAAGTGTCTGGTATTGAAGTGGTTAAGCTTTGACCGTAAAACCTGGAAACTTTGGCTACCATGCAGATTTAGACCCCCCCCCCCCCCGATGAAGCAGACTGTTGGTCTTGTAGTTTGAGGTTACCCCCGGGGCCCAAGGCTTTACCGATCATAGCTGGGCATGCTCCTATACCTAATCCTATCATTGGGTTGAATCGGACAGGATTGAGGGCTGGAAGTGAGTGGAGCGAGTCCAATGTACTGAGCAACGAGATTAGTTGGATTTTTTTTTTTTTTTTTTTACACCTGTGATGAAGGCAAAGGCATATTTGGAAAAGCTCAACTGCTGCCAAGGGACTGCAAGTCCCAGAATTTCCTGCCGACAGACTGCAACATTGTAACTTTATAGGGAGTCACAAGGTGAGAGGCTGCAACATTGTAACTTTGTAGTAAATCACAAGGTGAGAGGCTGCAACATTGTAACTTTGTAGGGAGTCACAAGGTGAGAGGCTGCAACATTGTAACTTTGTAGTAAATCGCAAGGTGAGAGGCTGCAACATTGTAACTTTGTAGGGAATCACAAGGTGAGAGGCTGCAACATTGTCACTTTGTAGAGAATCACAAGGTGAGAGGCTGCAACATTGTAACTTTGTAGTAAATCACAAGGTGAGAGGCTGCAACATTGTAACTTTGTAGGGAATCACAAGGTGAGAGGCTGCAACATTGTCACTTTGTAGAGAATCACAAGGTGAGAGGCTGCAACATTGTAACTTTGTACAGAGTCACAAGGTGAGAGGCTGCAACATTGTAACTTTGTACAGAGTCACAAGGTGAGAGGCTGCAACATTGTAACTTTGTACAGAGTCACAAGGTGAGAGGCTGCAACATTGTAACTTTGTAGGGAGTCACAAGGTGAGAGGCTGCAACATTGTAACTCTGTAGTAAATCACAAGGTGAGAGGCTGCAACATTGTAACTTTGTAGTAGATCATAAGGTGAGAGGCTGCAACATTGTAACTCTGTAGTAAATCACAAGGTGAGAGGCTGCAACATTGTAACTTTGTAGAGTCACAAGGTGAGAGGCTGCAACATTGTAACTTTGTAGAGTCACAAGGTGAGAGGCTGCAACATTGTAACTTTGTAGGGAATCACAAGGTGAGAGGCTGCAACATTGTAACTTTGTAGGGAATCACAAGGTGAGAGGCTGCAACATTGTAACTTTGTAGGAAGTCACAATAATGATTGCATATATGCAGTATAAATTATCCTGCTGGGGTAGGTTGTCCCGTATGATAATAAAAATTATTTTTATTATCATACAGGATTTATATATATATATATATATATATATATATATATATATATATATATATATATATAGCGCCAGCAGTTTGTGTAGTGTTTTGCTATATAAAGTTACACCACAATAAAATACAAGAAGACTAAGAGGGCCCTGTTCAAAAGAGCTTACAATCTAATGGATATAGGTATATCTGGATATGTTTTTAGATTCTCTTATCTCGGCAAGGGGATGTCTGCCCCTGGTTTGTCCCCAAAGCCTGTCTGTATGAGGTTATGTTACATTATTAAAAAGTAAGCAGTGGAAGTATCATTCTTTCCATTGGGATCAGTTACCACCTTCTCAGCGGCTGTGCCCGTTAAACTGCCCCATAAACACGAGACGGCGGGTGGAGGAGCTGACTGCTGAGCAATCGTTCTGTTCAATTATTGCATACGTGTGTGAACTGTGCAGCCTCTGCGTGCTTCGGCCCTTTATTATCGAAATGTTAGCAAATGGCCAAGTAAATAAATTATTTCAAGCTGCCAGCTTACAGCCAGTTTCAAATTCCTGTCAAGCTGAGGCCTGATCCTTCTGATCCGAACACACTTTAGAGGGCTAAATATAGAAGCTCCTCAGGATTTGTCTGAGCTTTATACAATCCTTTGCAGCCAATATTAGCAGGTTTTTCATAGTGCTTCTTGAAGACCTCGGGTTTTGTAGCATGATTCTGTACCTTGCTGCTTCCCTGCTGTGTGTGCATTGTGGGGATGAGGCTTCGGGGAGATGAGAAAGAGGATTTGGGGGGTGGGGTGCAAGAACCAGGGAACACAGTGGATGTATTTCCCAAGGCCATTTTCTCCAGTGTACATGGACATAGGGGTGAAGTCTTTTTGTATTTCCCAAGGCCATCTTCTCCGGTGTACATGGGCATTGGTGTGAAGTCTCCTTGTATTTCCCAAGGCCATCTTCTCCGGTGTACATGGGCATTGGTGTGAAGTCTCCTTGTATTTCCCAAGGCCATCTTCTCCGGTGTGCATGTGCATTTGGTGCAGTCTCCTTGTATTTCCCAAGGCCATCTTCTCCGGTGTACATGGACATTGGGGCACAGTCTCCTTGTGTTCCCCAAGGCCATCTTCTCCGGTGTACATGGTGCATTGGTGTGAAGTCTTCTTGTATTTCCCAAGGCCATCTTCTCCGGTGTACATGGACATAGGGGTGCAGTCTCCTTGTGTTCCCCAAGGCCATCTTCTCCGGTGTACATGGACCTAGGGGTGCAGTCTCCTTGTGTTCCCCAAGGCCATCTTCTCCGGTGTACATGGGCATTGGGTGCAGTCTTCTTGTATTTCCCAAGGCCATCTTCTCCGGTGTACATGGGCATTGGTGTGAAGTCTCCTTGTATTTCCCAAGGCCATCTTCTCCGGTGTACATGGACATTGGGGCACAGTCTCCTTGTGTTCCCCAAGGTCATCTTCTCCGGTGTACATGGACATTGGGGCACAGTCTCCTTGTGTTCCCCAAGGCCATTCTCTCCGGTGTACATGGACATAGGGGTGCAGTCTCCTTGTGTTCCCCAAGGCCATCTTCTCCGGTGTACATGGACATAGGGGTGCAGTCTCCTTGTGTTCCCCAAGGCCATCTTCTCCGGTGTACATGGACATAGGGGTGCAGTCTCCTTGTGTTCCCCAAGGCCATCTTCTCCAGTGTACATGGGCATTGGGTGCAGTCTTCTTGTATTTCCCAAGGCCATCTTCTCCGGTGTACATGGGCATTGGTGTGAAGTCTCCTTGTATTTCCCAAGGACATCTTCTCCAGTGTACATGGACATTGGGGCGCAGTCTCCTTATGTTTGGCTGCATTTAGTGGTTTGAGGCTCCTGTTGCACTAATGGTGTTTCTATTAGAAAATAAAAGCATTTTACCATTTATCCCCAGAAAGCAGTGTGTGCTGTGTTTATAATTTCATGGTGTCTGGCTCTTATTGATGTTAAATATTTTGTGAATTCTCTCTACAGAAAATTACGGTAGCAGAATGTATAGAGACGCAGAGTAAAGCAATGACCATGCTGACTATAGAACAGCTCTCTTACTTGCTAAAATTTGCACTACAGAAGATGAAGCAGCCAGGGGTAAGTCTGCTGACATGGGCATTACTCTCATGACTGCAACTCCGCAGTTCCTCCTTTTCTTGATTGATTATATATATATCTTTTTTTGTTTTTGCTGTCACGCTTTGAATGACAATTGCGTGGCCATGCTACACTGTAACCATGTGGAACGGTTTACATTTTCTTCACAAAAATAGCTTTCTTTTGGTGGTATTTAAAGCGGAGGTCCACCCTAAAGTGGACCTTCCGCTCATCGGAACCCTCCCCCACTCCGGCGCCACAATTGGCACCTTTCAGGGGGGAGGGGGGTGCAGGTACCTGTACAGTACAGGTATCTGCACCCACTTCCGGGATAGCTCTCTGCGGAAAGGGGCGTAGATTACGCCCCTTTCCGAAAGTCCCCCGCTGCCTGCTGGGAAACACACAGATCCCAGAGGCAGCGGGTCCATCCTTATTGCGCAGCGCGGAGTAGGGAACCGGGAAATGAAGCCGAAAGGCTCCACTTCCTGATTCCCATACCCAAGATGGCGGCGGCAGCACCTGATAGACGATCGAGAGATCGGCTTCGGGTGCCGACATCGCGGGCGCACTGGACAGGTAAGTGTCACTATTTTAAAAGTCAGCAGCTGCAGTATTTGTAGCTGCTGGCTTTTAAAAAAACAAAAAAACGCGGAGTCCCGGCGGACTCCCGCTTTAATCACTCCTGAATTTTTAAATTTTTCCTAAATTTTTTTTTTTTAAATGACCAAAAATATTGAAAAAAAATAGATTTTCTTAGTGTTTGCCAGTAAATTTTATGAATAAGTAATTTTTCTCCTTCACTGATGGGCGCTGATGAGGTGACACGAGTATGCCGCACTTATGGCCACTGATAGGTGGCACTGATGGGTGGCACTGGTGGGCACAGATAGGTGGCAATGCTGGGAACGGATTGGCACTGATGGACATTGATGGGTGGCAGTGATGGGTATTGATGGGCAGCACTGATAGCCAGCACTGACTGGTATTACTAATGGCAACTGATTGCTGGCAATTTTGGGCACTGCTTAGCACTGGTTAGCTATGATTGCTGGCAGTGATGGGCGCTTAATTGTAATCGGGGCACTGATGATCGGTGCCCTTATTGCATACCTAGCTGTCACCTGTGAGGAGATGCCTCTGATCCGCTCTCCTCTCCTCTCCTCACAATCTGTCAGTGTGAGGCGAGGAGGGCCAATTACCGGCATCTCTGTGTTTACTTGCGACCAGCTGTGATTGGACACAGACGATCACATGGTTAAAGAGCCGCGGCCGCACTGCACGCCTCCGGGGGCGCATGAGAGCGGTCGTTCTGGGAGGCTGTCAAGTGGTTAAGCTTTGACAATAAAACCTGGAAGCTGATTGCTTTCTATGCAGAGCTGCACCAGATTTTGCACTCTCCAGTTTTAGTAAATCAACCCCAATAAGAGCATACACAGAAAATCCAAAGGTTAAACAGTATAGTGCATACAGTGCCTTGAAAAAGTTTTCATACTCCTTGAAATTCCCCACATGTTGTCATGTTACAACCAAAAACGTAAATGTATTTTATTGGGATTTTATGTGATAGACCAACACAAAGTGTCACATAATTGTGAAGTGGAAGGAAAATGATAAATGATACAAATAAATATGTGAAAAGTGTGGGGGGAGGGGCATTTGTATGGCGCCCCCCGGAGTCAATACTTTGTAGAACCCCCTTTCTCTATGTCTTTTTGGGGGTGTCTCTACCAGCTTTGCCCATCTAGAGAGGACATTTCTGCCCATTCTTCTTCTTTGTAAAATATCTCAAGCTCTGTCAGATTGGATGGAGAGCGTCTGTGATCAGCAATTTTCAAGTCTTGCCACAGATTCTCAATGGGATTTAGGTCTGGACTGTGACTGGGCCATTCTAACACATGAATATGCTTTGATGTAAACCATTCCATTGTAGCTCTGGCTGGATGTTTCGGGTCGTTGTCCTGCTGAAAGGTGAACCTCCCCCCATTGTCTCATGTCTTTTGCAAACTCTAACAGGTCTTCTTCTAAGATTGTCCTGTATTTGTCTCCATCCATCTTCCCATCAACTCTGACCAGCTTCCCTGTCCCTGCTGAAGAAAAGCATCCTCACCACATGATGCTTCCACCACCATGTTTCACGGTGGGGATGGTGTGATCAGTGTGATGTGCAGTGTTAGTTTTCCACCACACATAGCGTTTTGTTTTTAGGGAAAGAAGTTTAATTTTGGTCTCATCTGACCAGATCACCTTCTTCCCCATGTTTGCTGTGTCCCCCACATGGCTTCTCACAAACTACAAACAGGACTTCTTATGACTTTCTTTCTCCAATGTCTTTCTTCTTGTCACTCTTCCATAAAGGGCAGATTTGTGGAGAGACGACTAATAGTTGTCCTGTGGACAGATTCTCCCCCCTGAGCTGTGGATCTCTGCAGCTCCTCCAGAGTTACCATGGACCTCTTGGCTCTTCTCTGATGAATGCTCTCCTTGCCCGGCCCAGTCAGTTTAGGTGGACGGCCATGTCTTGGTAGGTTTGCAGTTGTGCCATACTTTTTCCATTTTCCGATGGTGGATTGAACAGAGCTCCGTGAGATGTTCAAAGCTTGGAAGATTTTTTTATAACCCAACCCTGCTTTATACTTCTCCACAACTTTATCCCTGACCTGTCTGGTGTGTTCCTTGGCCTTCCGAATGACGTTTGTTCACTAAGGTTCTCTAACAAACCTCTGAGTGCTTCAGAGAACAGCTGTATTTATACTGAGATTAAATTACACACAGGTGGACTCTATTTACTAATTGGGTGACTTCTGAAGACAATTGGTTCCACTAAATTTTAGTTAGGGGTATCCGAGTAAAGGGGGCTGAATACAAATGCCCCCCCCCCCCCCCCAAACTTTTCAGATATTCATTTAAAAAAAAAAAAATTTTCATTTTCATTCCACTTCACAATTATGTGCCACTTTGTGTTGGTCCATAAAATCCCAATAAAATACATTTTGTTTTTGGTTGTAACATGAGAAAATGTGGGAAATTTCAAGGCAATGTAAACTCGGGTGACAATATTTTTCTCCAAGAGATGGAACTCGTTTGACTCTGGCATAAGTCGAACTACCAGCTAATGAGTTTTGAAGGCTTTGCTCTGAAGAAGAGGCCATGTCCCTTGAAATGCATCAGATGGTATTCTGTCTTGGGGTCGTGTGAGTTCCATCTCTTGGAATTAACGCCCAAGAGCTTGACGCCTGTAAAAGCTTTAGACGCTTTTTTACAAGCATCAGGCATTTTTTCATCAAAAAACGATGCTGGATCTTAGGAGCGTTAACCACATGCCAACCGGGCCATAGCTGAAAGGCGGCTACAGCGCGGTCGGCTTATTCTGGGAGGGCGTCCAAGGACGTCCTCATAGAATCTTGCTCCCGTGCGCCCCCTGGGGCGCATACCCAGCAACATCTTTGACCACCGCGTCCGGAAGACCCGGCGCATCACGGATCACGGTAAATGGTCTCTGATAGCAGCTGTTTACCACGTGATCGCTCTGTCAAATGATGGAGCGATCACAACAACAGACCGGTGTCATGTCCGATTCCTCCCTCCCCACTCTGTACCGATCGGTAGAGTGTGAGGGGAAAGGGGGAGAGATTGTTTGCAGCAGCGCTGTGGGCTGGATGTGTAGCGCTGCTCAGTGCCCATTCCAGCCACATCCATACTCTGCCCATAATCTGACTCTGCCATACTACTCTGCCATACAACTCTGCCATACTCTGCCAAAGACTTGAAATGCCCCTAGAACGCCTGCTGCCGCTCCCTGCATGTTGGGTCTCTGCATGTGGCCATGCTATGTAAGTCTCACCCATGTGGTATGGCCGTACTCGGGAGTAATAGCAGAATGTGTTTTGGGGTGTAATTTGTGGTATGCATATGCTGTGTGTGAGAAATAACCTGATAATATGACAATTTTGTGAAAGAAAAAAGAAAACAACTTTACCTTGCGAAGAATTGTGGGAAAAAATTACAACTTCAAAAACCTCACTGTGCCCCTTTCTAAATACCTTGGAATGTCCAATTTCCAAAAAGGGGTAATTTGGGGGGTATTTGTACTTTTCTGGCATGTTAGGGTCTCAAGAAATGAGATAGGCCGTCAGTACTTGAGGTGTGATCAATTTTCAGAGATTGGCACCTTAGCTTGTGGACTCTATAACTTTCTCACCGACCAAATAATATACACCGATTTTGATTATTTTTACCAAAGATATGTAGCAGCGTAAATTTTGGCCAAAGTTTTTATGAAGAAAAATTACTAATTTGCTAAATTTTAACAGAAACAAAGGCTTTTATTTTTTTTTATTTTTTTTTTACAGAATTTTCCGTATTTTTGGGATTTTTAGCGCAAAAAATTAAAAACCCAACAGCGATTAAGTACCACCAAAAGAAAGCTCTATTTGTGTGAAAAAAAGGACAAAAATTTCATATGGGTACATGATTACATGAGTGAGTAATTGTCATTCAAAGTGTAAGAGCACTGAAAGCTGAAAATTGGTCTGGTTAGGAAGGGGGGTTTAAGTGCCCAGTGGTCAAGTGGTTAAATAAGTGTCCTGTGTGCGTGCCTTAGGGACCGTCCAGTGCCTGAGAAAGGGCTGCACTGAAAGTAATGCAAAAGTGGGCATAACCTTTTTTTTATTTCTAGCAGAAGCACCATGCCATCATTGAGTTGTTGATGAAGGAGGGGGGTGCAGGCTGTCCAACATCAACAGAATGTCTAGGGAGATGAAACCACTGAGAAGAGCAATCTGCACAGATGCACAAAATACGACGAGCTTAAAACACCAAACCAAAGAACTGGGGACTTATTGAAGAAATAAGAAGTCAAATGTCCAACAAAAAAAAGTCTGTATAAAATTGTTGCAGAAAAGGAAAAAAAAAAAGAATCCTCAAAAAACAACTTAAAGAGGGATTCTACCAAAAAAAAAAAAAAAATATTAAAAGCCAGCAGCTATAAATACTACAGCTGCTAACTTTTAATAAATGGACACTCACCTGTCCCGGGTTCCAGCGATGCCGGCAGCTGAGGCCGGCAGCTGAGGCCGATCGATCGCTCGGCTCTCGGCTGCTGTCGCCACCATTCTAGGTGAGGGAATCAGGAAGTGAAGCGAATCGGCTTCACTTCCCGGTTCCCTACTGCGCATGCGCGAGCCGCGCAATAGGAAATCTCCGCGCTGTCACTGGGACCCGTGTGTGTCCCAGCAGACAGCGCGGCAGGGCAGGAAATGGCGTAGACTCCCACGGGAGTCTATGCCCGGAAGTGGGTGAAAATACCTGTCTTTGACAGGTATCTCCACCCCCCTCCCCCCTGAAAGGTGTCAATTGTGACACCGGAGGGGGGGAGGGATCCGATCAGCGGAGGTTCCACTTTAGGGTGGAATCCCGCTTTAAATTTCGATCCACCACCAACAAAGAGAGACTAATAGCTGCTTACCAAATGGATATGACTCTCATATTCTAAATCGTCATATCACGCTTGATTAGAAAACCATACAGGTCCTCATACACATTGGACTTTCCCCCTCTGGAAATGATCTCCTGAATGCCAGGGAATGGCTGTTCCCGCCAAGTAATCGGCTCTTGCATGCAAGTATGTACCCAAAAGAGAGAATAGTATGCTCCACATAGTGTGAAAACTGTAAAAATTTAATAAAATATGGATAAAACTACACTCACAATAGTCACAGCAGACTCCACCCTACACGTTTCGTCATGGAAGATGTCTTTCGGGTCATGGGATGGGCATTGTGCGCAGATGGATGAAGTTGTTTTTAAAGAAGGGGAAACCAGCATTTGGAGACCATTAATGTTGGACGGCCCCATCAAGAACTCAATGATGGCATGCTGCTTCTGTTGCAAAAAAAGGCGAGGATTTACTGTAGAGGAAGAGTTGCTCTACCATCATGTGAAATTTGAACTGCCTATCTAAGTGAATAAAAATTTTATGCCAACTTTTGAAGTGTGTGTGTGTGTGTGTGTGTGTGTGTGTGTGTGTGTGTGTATATATATATATATACATGGCATGTTAGGGTCTCATTTCTTGAGACCCTAACATGCCAGGAAAGTACAAATACCCCCCAAGTGACCCCTTTTTGGAAATTAGACATGCCAAGGTATTTAGAAAGGGGCACGGTGAGGTTTTTGAAGTTTGCATTTTTTCCCGCAATTCTTTGCAAAATCAAGTTGTTTTCTTTTTTTTTTTTTTAAACAAAATTGTCATATTATCAGGTTATTTCTCACACACAGCATATGCATACCACAAATTACACCCCAAAACACATTCTGCTATTACTCCCGAGTACGGCGATAACACATGTGTGAGACTTAAACAGCGTGGCCACATGCAGAGACCCAACATGCAGGGAGCGGCAGCATGGCATTCTAGGGGCATTTCAAGTCTAATTTGACTATCTAATTTCATTTTGAGGCACTGTAGTAGCATGGATGTGAACTGATGTGGCATGGATGAGCCATCGATGTGGAAGGCTGCGTATGGCTGGGTGGGTATGGCTGAGTGTGGGGGGTATGGCTGAGTGTGGGTGGGATGGGGGGGTATGGCTGAGTGTGGGTGGGATGGGGGGGGTATGGCTGAGTGTGGGTGGGATGGGTGGGTATGGCTGAGTGTGGGTGGGATGGGGGGGTACGGCTGAGTGTGGGTGGGATGGGGGGGGTACGGCTGAGTGTGGGTGGGATGGGGGGGTATGGCTGAGTGTGGGTGGGATGGGTGGGTATGGCTGAGTGTGGGTGGGATGGGGTGGTACGGCTGAGTGTGGGTGGGATGGGGGGGTACGGCTGAGTGTGGGTGGGATGGGTGGGTATGGCTGAGTGTGGGTGGGATGGGTGGGTATGGATGGATGAGTAGTGCAGGGTATGGATGGATGAGTAGTGCAGGGTTTGGATGGATGAGTAGTGCAGGGTATGGATGGATGAGTAGTGCAGGGTATGGATGGATGAGTAGTGCAGGGTATGGATGGATGAGTAGTGCAGGGTATGGATGGATGAGTAGTGCAGGGTATGGATGGATGAGTAGTGCAGGGTATGGATGGATGAGTAGTGCAGGGTATGGATGGATGAGTAGTGCAGGGTATGGATGGATGAGTAGTGCAGAGTATGGATGGATGAGTACTGCAGAGTATTGATATATATGTGTGTATATACACTATATATATATATATATATATATATATATATATATATATATATATATATATATACACACACACACACACACACACACACACACACACACACACACACACACACACACACACACACACACACACACACACACACACACACACACACACACACACACACACACTGCCACAGAGGTCAAGCAGATAAGGACTTCTGGTTTGGTCCTCGATAAGCTGCTCGATCAACAAAGGAAATGGGCAAAGATCTGCTCAAAGATTTCTGATCCGACCTTCTTCTGGCTGTGGGCCCGAGCGTGTGCTATGACTGAGAGAAAGGATTATGAGACACAAAAGCTGTGGATGTGGGTTGTCTGCTTGCTGTTGGCTTTTTCTATTCTGATCTGTGTGTGTGTGTGTGTGTGTATGTGTTATGTTTATTCTACAGAAACTATTATCCTGCAGGAAGAATGTGCAATGATCACTTCCCTATACGTCTTCATTTCTCTTTGCAGACAGAGCCATTCCAGAAGCCGGTTTCACTGGAGCAACATCCTGATTACGCAGAATATATATTTAATCCTATGGATCTCAGTACACAAGAAAAAGTAGGTAATTTTCTATCCAAAGTGTACAAAAGTGCTTCTCTGTGTGGTTGTCCTCCGCTTTTCACTGAATATATTTCCTATAAATGAATATGGAGCACAGATTTTTCTACTTATACACTACATGGCCAAGTCTGTAGGAACCTGACCATCAACTTGTTGGCTGTCCCATTCCAAAACCAGGCACAATATGCCATGGCCTTGCAGGGGATTATTTATTTTTTAATGCTGCGCTTTACTACCCCTTTAAGCGCTAGTTCACGCAAAAGATGCAGTTCCTATTTTTTTTTCCTGCACTAAAAATGCACTAAAATTGTATCAAAAACGTACTGGAGCTGCGTGTGGGGTGAACATTAAAGTGGTGTTGCCCCCCCCAAAAAATAAAACTACTTAAAATTCTTTAAAAAAAAATCAAAAAAAAATAATTGGCAAAAAAAAAAAATTTTACTCACCTCTAAATACCGGTTGCTAGGGGGTCCCTCGTAGTCTGCCTTCTTCATTGCCCGGGCTGGTAACATCACTTCCCCTCGCGCCGCACATTCACCTGGGACCTGTCACGTGTCCCAGGTGACTGTACGGCGTATCACGGCGCCCTGCGCCGCTCGCGCATGCGCAGTGGGTGCCCGGCTGTGAAGACACAGCCGGGTGCCCACAGTATGCCTGACGGCGCCGCGAGCGGAGCGGGGAGCGAGGGGGGGGGGGGCTTCGTTCCCCCGCATCGCTGGACCCTGGGGCAGGTAAGTGTCCGATTATTAAAAGCCAGCAGCTGCAGTATTTGTAGCTGCTGACTTTTAATTTTTTTTTTTTTTAGGGGGTACCCCACTTTAAGCAAAAACTGATCTGGAACTTATGAGTGCATTTTTGTGGTGTGAACTGGCCCTAAAAAAATGCATGCACAGTGTTTTCTATGTGTTGCAATGGCTCTAGTTCACACCAGCGCAGTCCGTTTCCAGTGCAGAAAAAAAAAAAAAAAGTAAAGCGTGCTGCATTTTTTTTTTCTGCACACAACTGCACTGGAACCTAGCAAATTGTATCAAAAAAACGCACTGGAACAGCATGTGGTGTGAACATTAAGCAAAAACTGATCCGGAACTTATGAGTGCATTTTTGTGCCGTGAACTGGCCCTAAAAAAAAATGCATGCACAGTGTTTTCCATGTATTCCAATGGCTCTAGTGCACACCAGTGAAAGCGGAGTTCCACCCTGAAATTTTTTTTTTCCAGAATCTGACTCCTCTAAACCTATAAAAAAAAAAATTTGGAGGAAATTTTTTATTTTTTTATACTTGCCCTAATCTCCCTGTTGCTATTCAGTTCTCCTAATCTGCCGCTTCCTGGTCCTCGGTGCTCCCTTGCCTGTGCTCCTGGGAAACGATGTGTCATAATTTCCCAGGAGTGTGTGGGCAGTACTGTGATGTTGCCATAACAACGGGGCGGGACCTTCCCCTGTTGTTATGGCGGCGTTACGGCCCAGCGAATGCGCGGGTTTCGAGAGGTGCACGCTGGTTACCCAGCAATGCACCTCTCCAAAGCTAATACAGGAAGTGATATTGATTGGGCTTCACATGCCCACAATCATGATGGCTACAAGTGGCTGTGTTTGATGTTCACAATGGCTGCATTTGACGGGCACAAGTGGCTGTAATTGATTGGGGGGGGGGGGGGTTGGTTTCAGTATTTTTCAGTTTGTTTGTGCCCCCCCCCCCCCCCCCCCACAAAAAAATATTTTGAGCACCAGCCGCCACTGCTGTTGTCATGCCATGCACAATGGCAGTTGCGGATCAAACGGAAGCTAAGATGGCAGCTTCCTTGGCTGAAAAGGATTGGAGGGTTTAGTTCCACTTTAAAGTGGTTGTAAACAGAGTTGCACCTCTTTTTCCCTACAGGAAAGCCTATAACAGTGATGGTGAACCTTGGCACTCCAGCTGTTTTGGAACTACATTTCCCATGATGCTCCTGCACTCTGCAGTGGAGTGGAGCATCATGGGAAATGTAGTTTCAAAACATCTGGGGTGCCAAGGTTCACCATCACTGGCCTATAATAAGGCTCACCTGTAGGTACTGGAAATATCTCTGTAACCTGCGTGGTTTAGGAGATATAATCACGCCAATGTCATGGACGCATGCACACTGAAGTAAAGGGTGCGATCGTGCCATTTCTAAGGGGTTAGTGCCGTGACCGGTGGCTCCTGCGCGCAAGCAAAGTCACGCGACTCCGGCCAGTCACAGAGCCGGAGTCCACAGCCCCCCCGGAAAGGACAAGGGGTGAAGATGAATGTGTCCACGCAACGGGGACATTGCGGGCTTTGTTTGCAGCTAAGTGGCATACAATGGGCTAGTATGCGAGGCATACTAGCCCATTATGCTTTTACTTTGCAGAGGAAAAAAAAAGAGGAAGTAAAACCCATCAGGGTTTACTTCCTCTTTAACATTCATGAAGATCAAGTACAGCCAGGGCGTCGGGACAAGAGGTGGGCAGGAGGGACAGGTGCCCTGGGCACATTAGGGCAGGGAGGGGGGGGGGGCAGGTGCCCTGGGCACAGTGGGGCAAGGGGGGGGGCAGAGAATAAACGCAGGGCAGTAAACTCATTCTATGGGGGGGGGGCACACTTTCGCATCCTTGCTGTGGGCGCTATAAGAACCTACGCTGGTACTGGGTATAGCTGCTTTTGACACTGAGATACAGCAGATACTCTTCTACATTATACAGGAAGGGCCCATTATAGCATATAAATCAGGGCTGTTCTGTTATTGATTGTCACCTGTCCTGTGACCCCCCCCCCCCCCCTCCCTTTTACCATCTTTCACGTTGCCCTATAGATCACTGAAAAGTGTGGCAGTTTCAGGATGCCATCTGTACAAAGATCTAGCGTCTCCTTTTTCATGTCCTTGCAGAATGTTAAAAAGAAAATGTACGGTTGCACTGAAGCATTCCTGGCAGAAGCCAAATGGATTTTACACAACTGCATTATTTACAACGGGGGTAAGTGTGACGTCTTCTGTACAGCGATCGAGGCACGTGGGTTGTGCTACACCAACGATCCCATTGGCCGCTAGCACTTGAGGCGCGGACGCAAAATTTAATTAGCGAGGTGGTGCTGAGCTTTTATACAACAAAAAACGCTGGATTAGCCCACACACGATCGGATTGTTTCCGACGGACTGATTCCATCGGACCTAGTCTGCTGGAAGGTCCGGTCGTGTGTACGCGGCCATAAAGGTTCCTGTTTTTTTTTTTTTTTTTTCACCTCAATGCATCCTATGCAACACCGGCGGCGCTCGGGTCCGCGGGCATGGTCACGGACCTCAGGACCGGGTCGCGAGCGCACCAGCAGGTGAGGACGGGGAGAGGTAAGTGTAAACAAACATCTCCCCCCCCGTGCTTCCTAGTGAGCCTGTCACCGATCGTCTGTTCCCTGTCATAGGGAACGACGATCAGTGATGTCACGCGCCAAGCCACGCCCACCCCTACAGTAAAACACACATTAGGTCACACTTAACCTCTTCACTGCCCCCTAGTGGTTAACCCCTTCACTGCCAGTGACATTTTTACAGTAATCAATGCATTTTTTTATTTTTTTCACCTTAATGCATCCTATGCAACACCGGCGGCGCTCGGGTCCGCTGGCACGGTCACGGAGCTCAGGACCGGGTCGCGAGCGCATCGGCAGCCGCGATCGGGTCACAGAGCTGAAGGACGGGGAGAGGTAAGTGTAAACAAACCTCTCCCCCCGTGCTTCCTAGTGAGCCTGTTGCTGATGGTCTGTTCCCTGTCATAGGGAACAACGATCAGTGATGTCACATGCCAAGCCACGCCCCCCCCACAGTAAAACACACATTAGGTCACACTTAACCCCTTCACTGCCCCCTAGCGATTAACCCCTTCACTGCCAGTGACATTTTTACAGTAATCAATGCATTTTTAATCACACTGATCGCTGTATTAATTATTATTATTATTCAGGATTTATATAGCGCCAACAGTTTGCGCAGCGCTTTACAATATGAGGGCAGACAGTACACTTATAATACAAATCAATACAGGAGGGATCAGAGGGCCCCCGCTCGTTAGAGCTTACAATCTAGAAATTATTAATGCCAGTGGTCCCAAAAAAATGTGTCAAAAGTGTCCGTGTCCCCGCCATAATGTCGCAGTCGCAATAAAAATTGCTGATCGCCGTCGTTACTAGTGAAAAACAAAAAACAAAAATATATACAAAAAATAATAATTAAAAAAAAAATTGCAATAAGCGTTTATTGATTGGGTTGCGCAAAAGTTATATATATATATTATAAATTCTATTAAACTATCCCCTACTTTGTAGACGCTATAACTTTTAATAAACGCTTATTGCGATTTTTTTTGATTTTTTTTTTTTTTATTATTTTTTTTTTTTTACCAAAAATATGTAGAATACGTATCGGCGTAAACTGAGGAAAAAAAATGTTTTTTTTTTTTTATATATTTTTGGGGGATATTTATTATAGCAAAAAGTTAAAAATATTGAATTTTTTTTTTAAATTGTCGCTCTATATTTTTGTTTATAGCACAAAAAATAAAAACCGCAATCAAATACCACCAAAAGAAAGCTCTATTTGTGGGGGGGAAAAAAGGGACGCCAATTTTGTTTAGGAGCCGCGACGCGCAAACGCGCAATTGTCAGTTAAAGCGACGCAGTGCCGAATAGCAAAAAAGGGGCCTGGTCCTTTATCTGCAAAAATGGTCCGGGGCTTAAGTGGTTAATCTCCTCACCTCCTCATATGACCTCTAATAATCAAGTGAGGTCAAACAGCGTCTTTTTTTTTTTTTTTTCTGCCCTCATTGGGGCTGATGTGGCGGCAGGGAACCGGTACCATATGGAGCTGAAATATACACATCACATGTATAAAAGAAGAAAGGGAGCTAATAGTGCTCACCGTGTTTTATCAAATGTAACATTAGTTGAAAAAAAGAAAACCTTCAATACAATGTAAACAATCCGTTTTACATGTACCGGTCTCTCGCCGATCAGCTCAGCAATATCGGAACGGCAGTGCGGTGCCGTCACCCGGCACGAAACTCCTATACGCGTTACGTCCCATGGGTGAGACTTCTTCAGTAGGACTAGTATAGTATGGTAGGGCTAGTATATATGTGATTGTTCTTCCTATGCGGACCTTACAAGACCAGAAGTACAGTGTGGGAGCCAAAAGTCAGTATCTGTCTCATGTTTGCTGTAAATGTAGAGGAGGTGGCATGATATTCAGATGGTAATCGTAGACCGGATGATTTAGAGATGGTGCCACCTGCTCCGGAGAGGGAGTTTAGATCGGGGGGCCCATTTCATGTGGTGCTTTGTAATTCCTATGTGGGGTCCCAGTCCTGACCTCCCTAACAGAGACCACCTCTCCTTGTGTCTCTTGTCACACGATGTACAGTCCATCACACACACACCGATATCTGTGAGGATGATTGTTGTATACGTGGATTTCTCACCAGCCATTGTATCTTCTCCACAGGAAATCACAAGCTGACGCAGACGGCGAAAGTTCTAATCAAGATATGTGAGCATGAGGTGAGATCTGTGATTTGAAATCTATTTTTATGTGCCACATCCCAGCTGTGTATAGACAAATTAATTTACTGAATTAATATTGATGACCCGACCTCTCCCATCCCCCGACCTAATTGTCTCCGCATGTGGCCCCTTGTTTTCCTTTATCTGGCCTCTGAGGCACTATTCCTCCCACTGATACCAATGATGGGGCACTATTCCTCCCACTGATACCAATGATGGGGCACTATTCCTCCCACTGATACCAATGATGGGGCACTATTCCTCCCACTGATACCAATGATGGGGTACTATTCCTCCCACTGATACCAATGATGGGGCACTATCCCTCCCACTGACACCAATGATGGGGCACTATCCCTCCCACTGACACCAATGATGGAGCACAATTCCTTCCACTGACACCAATGATGGGGCACTATTCCTCCCACTGACACTAATGATGGGGCACTATTCCTCCCACTGACACCAATGATGGGGCACTATTCCTCCCACTGACACCAATGATGGAGCACTATTCCTCCCACTGATACCAATGATGGGGAGCTATTCCTCCCACTGATACCAATGATGGGGCACTATTCCTCCCACTGATACCAATGATGGGGCACTATTCCTCCCACTCACACCAGGGATGGGGCACCATTCTTTCCAGTGGCACCAATGATGGTACATTATTCCTCCCACTGATACTAATGATGTGGCACTATTCTTTCCCATGATGCAAACAATGGGGCACTGCCCCCCCCCTCCCCAATACAAAAGAGGACACTAAACTGGTTGTTTTTTTCCGATGGAATTCCGCTCAAGCTCGGCTTGCATACACACGGGTCACACAAAGGTTCTCTGAACTTTCGACCGTCAAGAACGCGATGACGTACAACACTACGGAATTTGGCGTGTCAGAATTTGTACAGACGATCGGAATTTACGATCGGAACTCTTTCCGACTGAAAAATTGAGAACCCGCTCTCAATCTTTTGCTGGCTGAAATTCCGCCAGCAAAAGTCTGATGGAGCGTACACACGGTCGCATTTTCCGACCAAAAGCTCTCATCGGACTTTTGCTGGCGGAATTTCCTATTGCGTGTACGGGGCATTACTGTGTGGGGGGGGGGGACTCACGAGGGGAGGAGACCCATCAGTGTTTCTCTATACTAGGAACACACGATCGGTCTCCTCTCCCCGGACAGGATGTGAATCTGTGTGTTCACACACACAGATCCACGTCCCGCCTCTGCTACCGGCAATCGCGGGTGCCCCGGCCGTCATCGCGGGCCGCCGACATCGCGCATCGGCTCCCGAGTGACGTGGCGTGCACGCGCCCCCTAGACGCCCGGGAAGCTCAGGACGTCGTGACGCCCGCCCACGATGGGAGATCCCCCTCCTGCGGACGTCATTTGTCAATAGCTGTGAAGATGTGAAGTTGTTAATAATCATTCGATTTTTGACCATTAGTTACATAGTAGGTGAGGCTGAAAAAAAAAAAAAAAAAAAGTCAGTCAGTCTTAACGGGGCCGCAGCAACGACCGATTTTATTTATTTTTTTTACTGCAGCCATCGAATCTAAGCGATCGAGCACGCTGGAATTTTTTTTTTTTTTTTCAATCAAACAAACTTCTAATCCATGATGGGAGAATTGTGGGAGGAATATAATCGATTAAAAGAGAAATGCGCGTGAGCTGTGATCTGGAAAGAAAAGAAGATTCCTGCCCGCAAATTTTTCTTTTTCCGTTACAACACGAGGAGGGGAGATTGAAGGCTTGGTTGGTAAAATTTTTAAATCGATAGTGGCACCATCAGAAAACGCACATTTTCGATCGACAAATCGCTGGGAATACGACGCGTGTATGGCCAGCCTATGGGAGTCGGAATTTTTTTTAATGAGGTACATTCGTGGGGGTGGGGTTTCATGGATCCTAAGTGGATAGGGGGTGAGTCTGCTCCGGGGCCCAGGGCTGGACTTACCATTGGGCTTGACTGGGCTCAAGCCCATGGGCCTCGCCCAATAGGGGCCCCCCCGCAGAGATGCATAGCTGAGTGTACTCGGCTCAGCTCCACTCAGTCACGCTCAGTCCCGCCTTATGATGGACATAACACAGGGAATTGGGTGTGACTGTGAGCCAAGCCGAGTACACTCGGCTACTCTCAGCTCTGCTCAGGACTGCGAGATGGACCCGAGAGCCACCGGGAGGCCCCGAGACGCCATTTTTAAACTTCAAGACTACAATGACAAGGTTGCAAATGACACTTGGGCAAGGCTGCAAATTCCCTCCTAAATTTGGGGTGCGTGTTATACGCGATAAATACGGTAATGTATAGAAGGTAGGGCCCAAAAGTGACTCAAGCCCAGGGGCCCCCACCACCCTAAGTCCTTCCCTGCCGGGGCCCTAGAGGTGTATTTGATGGGTTCAGATGTGATCCGATCGTTATTAAATGTAATGGGATAATGTGCGGACGTGCACTTACCTATCAGCTGACTGCGTCTGTTTACCAGCCGGATCATCTTCAGCAGCCGCTGCCAACTACTGGGTGTAAGGGGAGACCCTTTTATATAAAACCTATTTATAAAGCAGTGAATGTGACATTCACCAACCCTTTCCTGAGGGTGAATCTTTTCACTGCACCAGGAAGGCATATTCTTGGTGGTGTTTTGCCAATTATGCGCTTTTCTTTTTTGTTTTGTTTTTTGCTTTTTTTTAACCCTTTCACTGCCAGGGCTGTTTTTACACACATTTTTAAAAAGCAGCAGGATGAATTCTGAAGTGTTTCCGGAAATGTTATCCGGCTCATATTCAGCTTCAGAACTCATTGGACGGAGTTTCACAGTGCAGATGGACAATGATCCCGAAGCAAACTGCGAAAGCATCCAAAGAGTTTTTTTTTTTTTTTTTTTTTTTTTTTAAGGGAAAGAAGTGGAATGTTATGCAATGGCCGAGTCAATCGCCTGACCTGAATCCGATTTAGAGCATGCGTTTCACTTGCTGAAGACAAAACTGAAGGGAAAATGCCCCAAGAACAAGCAGGAACTGAAGACCGTGGCAGTAGACGCCTGGCAGAGCATCACCGGGCATGAAGCCCAGCGTCTGGTGTTGTCTATGCCTTCCAGACTTCAGGCTGTAATTGACCGCAAAGGATTTGCAACCAAGTATTAAAAAGTGAAAGTTTGATGGATGATTGTTAAAGCGGGCAGCTACAAATACTGCAGCTGCTGACTTTTAAAATAGTGACACTTACCTGTCCCGCGATGTCGGCACCCGAAGCCGATCTGTAGATCATTTCTCGGGTGCTGCCGCCGCCATCTTGGGTATGGGAATCAGGAAATCGAGCCTTTCGGCTTCATTTCCCGGTTCCCTACTGCGCATGCGCGAGCCGCGCTGCGCAATAAGGACGGTCCCCGCTGCCTCTGGGATCTGTGTGTTTTCCCAGCAGGCAGCGGGGCACTTGTGGGAAGGGGCGGGCACTTGCGGAAAGGGGCGTAATATACGCCCCTTTCCGCAGTGAGCTATCCAAGAAGTGGGTACATATACCTGTACTGTACAGGTATCTGCACCCCCCTCCCCCTGAAAGGTGCCAATTGTGGCGCCGGAGGGGGGGGAGGGTTCCGATGAGCGGAAGGTCCACTTTAGGGTGGACCTCCGCTTTAATCTGTCCCATTACTTTTGGTCCCTTTAAAAAGTGCGAGGCACATCTACACACTGTTGTAATTCCTACACCGTTCACCTGATTTGAATGGAAATATCCTCAAATTAAAGCTGAACGTCTGCAGTTAAAGCTCATCTTGTTTGTTTCATTTCAAATCCATTGTGGTGGTGTATAGAGTGGTGTATAGAGCCAGAAAGATTAGAATTGTGTAGCTTTCCCAATACTTATGGACCTGACTGTATCTGTCGCATTGGGCGTGGAGTTTTATTTTCTTGACAAGAGGCGTGGCCCATGCCCAGAGACCGAGAAGTGCGCAATATGGGGCATCCCCAACTTCAAAAGCCTCATTATCCAGCTACAGTGCAAAAGAATGCCCACGGCTTTGTAACTTGAAATGCTGCTTATCAATGTGCATTTTTACCCCCTCCCCCCCCCCCCTTTATAACTGCCCAACTGGTTGCTCAACCTGTGGGCCCTCCAGCTGTTGCGGAACTACAAGTCCCATCATTCCTCGGGCCTATGGGAGTCATACTTGTAACTGTCAGCCTTGCAGTGCCTCATGGGACTTGTAGTTCTACAACAGCTGGAGGGCCAAAGGTTGAGCAACCAGTTAGGCAGTTATAAAGGGGGGGGGGGGGGTAAAAATGCACATTGATGAGGAGCATTTCAAGTTACAAAGCCGTGGGCATTCTTTTGCACTGTAGCTGGATAATGAGGCTTCTGAAGCTGGGGATGCACCATATTGCACGCTTCTCGGTCTCTGGGCACGGGCCACGCCTCTTGTCAAGCAAATAAAACTCCACGCCCATGCGACAGATACAGTCAGGTCCATAAATATTGGGACATCGACACAATTCTAATCTTTTTGGCTCAATAAACCACCACAATGGATTTGAAATAAAACAAACAAGATGTGCTTTAACTGCAGACGTTCAGCTTTAATTTGAGGGTATTTCCATTCAAATCAGGTGAACGGTGTAGGAATTACATCAGTTTGTATATGTGCCTCCCACTTTTTAAGGGACCAAAAGTAATGGGACAGATTAACAATCGTCCATCAAACTTTCACTTTTTAATACTTGCTTGCAAATCCTTTGCGGTCAATTACAGCCTGAAGTCCGGAACGCATAGGCATCGCCAGACGCTGGGCTTCATCCCCGGTGATGCTCTGCCAGGCCTCTTGTCAAGCAAATAAAACTCATCAGATTCGCTGCCTTCCAGCAGCCCAGGGGTTAACTCTATTTAGGTGATGTCATTTGCTTGATCAGCACGCCATGCGGCCTGGTCAGCATTTTTTTATAATGGCTTCCGATTTGTGTCTGAGATCTCCGTTCCTGGCTCAGAACCGACTGCTGAGATCGCCAGCGCCACCTGCTGTTCACAAAACTCTTGCCTTGTCACCATCTCTGAAAAAAAAACAATCGATTTTTGCAGTCCTTGCATATTATTTATTTATTTAATTTTTTCACTCCCACAAATGAATTAGCGTTATCGATTATTTTTACACCCCAATTGTCTGGGACTGATTGGTTAAAGTTCTGAGATATATATATATATATATATATATATATATATATATATATATATATATATATATAGATACAGTGGGGACGGAAAGTATTCAGACCCCCTTACATTTTTCACTCTTTTTTTTTTTTTTTTTTCAGCCATTTGCTACAATCATTTAAGTTCATTTTTTTTTCCTCATTAAAGTGGGGTACCCCCTAAAAAAAAAAAAAAGTAAAAGTCAGCAGCTACAAATGCTGCAGCTGCTGACTTTTAATAATCGGACACTTACATGTCCCAGGGTCCAGCGATGCGGGGGAACAAAGCTCCCCCCTAGTTCTCCGCTCACGGCGCTGGCATTCTTACTGTGGGCACCCGCAGCCGGGCACCCACTGTGCATGGGCGAGCGGCGGCGCGCGCCGTCATACGCTGCACAGTCATCTGGGACACGTGACAGGTCCCAGATGACTGTGCGGCACCGAGGGGAAGTGATGTCAGTGCCCGGGCACCGAAGGAGGCAGACTATGAGGGACCCCCTAGCAACAGGCATTTAGAGGTGAGTAAACATAATTTTTTCCAATTTATTTTTTTTTATTTTTATTTTTTATGAATTTTAAGCTATTTTTTATTTTTTTTAACACCACTTTAATGTACACACAGCACCCCATATAGACATATTGAGATATCTATATCTCTAGCTCTATCTATCAGCATGTGTGTATATGTATGTATGTATGTGTATATATATATATATATATATATATATATATATATATATATATATATATATATATATATATATATATATATATATATATATAAAATCGATAGAGATATATATATATATATATATATATATATATATATATATATATATATATATATATATATATATATTCATATCATATCTATAATGTTTGGGGATTCTTAGTAATCTTTGAGCAAAAAAAAAAAAAATGATTTTAACTTATGCCCGCTCCTTAAGTGAGGTAATACACCATTTATTGATCCTTTTTTATTTATTTATTTAATGTTTTAACAAAGCAGCAGCTGGAGCTTTTATGTTGTATTATTGTTTCTATTTTTAGTGTATATATTAATAATGCGGAAAGCTTTACACTTTATTGTACTAACATTTCCACATCAGCGACCCCGGTGTGTAAACAGGAAGATCCCCCCCCCCCCCCCCGCGCGCTCTGTTTCCTGTTGCTCTAACCACCTTGTGTAGCTGTGGAAGACCCGACCGGCCCGTCAGGTTTATACCGTCTCTTTGCTGAATGTCACCTCTCTGCTTTTGTTACAGATGAATGAGATTGAAGTTTGTCCTGAATGTTATTTAGCTGCTTGCCAAAAAAGAGAGAACTGGTTTTGCGAACCCTGTGTGAGTATACAATTCCATGACGGATCTTTTATATTGTACTGAGAACTCTGAATCCTGCAAATACGCTTGTCCTCGGGGTGTCGTATAATGATCCAACAACAATACTGTACACTGTGTACTGAATATCGGTGAAGATGGTAACATTTGTAGCGCTGACGTTTTATACATTGGGCTGCATGTTAGAGTTTTTATCTGTTTTTTTATATATTTTCAGTGCACCTGTATTGGTGCCAATACAAGCAGCTCGAAGCCGATACTTTGCGGCGCGATTTGCGTCACTACAAAATGTATTGGCGTAAATCGTACTGCAAAGAATCGCATGCGATTTGAACAGGAAATGTGGTGCAATTCCTGACGAAATTGCATGTGATCTCCCTCACCGCTCCTGTGTGTGTATAGAAAGGGAAAAGCGCCATCTAGTGGGCAGTTTATTAAAAATGTTTGAACTCACAGTACATATCTGGCCAAATGCAAAATCTTCATAGGTGTCCCGGTCCCGCCGATGATGGCAAATCACGGCCGCTGTAGGTGTTCACAGGGTTGGAGGAGATGTAGAGGCGGTCTGCCCCCAAGCTGACATCACTTCTGCCCCAAACCCACAGGGTCCCGTAAATTCTGCTCCAGGCCTAATGTAAAATCTTCATAGGTATCCCGGTCTCGCTGATGGCAAATCATGGCCGCCGGGGGGGGGGGGGCTCACAGGGTTGGAGGAGATGTAGAGACGTTATGCCCCTCCAAGCTGACATCACTTCTGCCCCAAACCCACAGGGTCCCTGGAACTTCTCATTTAGGCCTAATGTAAAATCTTCATAGGTGTCCCGGTCCTGCCGATGATAGCAAATCACGGCCTCTGGGAGGTGCTCACAGGGTTGGGGGAGATGTAGAGGCGGTCCGCCCCCAAGCTGACATTATTTCTGCCTCAAACCCACAGGGTCCCGGAACGTCTCCTCCAGCCCTAATGTAAAATCTTCATAGGTGCCCCAGTTATGCCGATGATGGCATATCACGGCCGCTGGAGGTGCTCTCAGGGTTGGGGGAGATGTAGAGGCGGTCCGCCCCCAAGCTGACATCACTTCTGCCCCAAGCCCACAGTGTCCCAGGAACTTCTCCTCCAGCCCTAATGTAAAATCTTCATAGGTGTCCCGGGTTAGGGTTGCCACCTTTTCTTCAAGTCAAACCTGAACATTTTAGGGGCACACAGCTATTTTTTTTAATAGTATAAACCAGGGATCTCCAAACTACGGCCCTCCAGAGACCCCTGGTATAAACTATACATATATTTCGCTATTAAATTGCATTTCTAATCATATGAAGTTAATAACAAGAGTCCCCCTTTGCATCAGAGTCCACAGAGTTCCCCTTATACATCTGAATTCGCAAAGTTCCCTTTCACTGTAAGGAGAGACTCTGCAGACTCTGATGTAAGGGAGAACTCTGGGGACTCTAACATAAGGGATGCTCTGGGAACCCTGATTTAAGGGGGAACACTAAGAACTCTGATGTAAGGGGAAACACTGAAACCTCTGGTGTAAAGGGTGCTCTGACAACCCTGAATTACCTTTTTGTTTACTCACTCAGAGGCAGGAGAGAGAAGGAGGAAGACTTTGGTCACAAACAGGGATGGATGTTGAGCTCCAGATGTATCTGGAAGCCATAGTCTGGTCTGAATAATGTGTCCAGGTTTTAGGCAGTCTTGAAACCTGGACGCATGATTCCAAACCCGAACTGTCCGGGTGAATCCCGGACAGGTGGCAACCCTAGTCCCGGTCCCGCCGATGATAGCAAATCACGGCCGCCGGAGGTGCTCACAGGGTTGGAGGAGATGTAGAGACGTTATGCCCCCCTAAGCTGACATCACTTCTGCCTCAAACTCAAAGGGTCCCAGGAACTTCTCCTCCAGCACTATGACCGCCTCCAGCGGCCGTGATTTGCTATCATCGGTGGAACCAGGACACCTATGAAGATGTGCCTATCAATGCAATTTTTTGTTTTGCACCAGGTAGATATAAAGTGATTCTAATAATAAAAAAACAAACATGTTATACTTACCTGCTCTGTTCAATGGTTTAGCACAGAGCAGCCCCGCTCCTCTCCTTTTTTCCGTCAATACTAAATAAATGGTCACCAATCGCACTGCAAAGAATCAAATGTGATTTGAACAGGAATGCGGTGCACTTCCTGTCTGAATCGCATGCGATTTCCCCCACCGCACCTGTATAGAAAAGGAAAAGCGCCATCTAGTGGACAGTTTATCAAAAAAATTTAGAACTCGCAGTACATATCTGGCCACATGCAAAATCTTTTTATAGGTGTCCCGGTCACACCGATGATAGCAAATCACGGCCGCTGGAGGAGATGTAGAGGTGGTCCGCACCCCAAGCTGACTTCACTTTCGCCCTATACACACGGGGTCCTGAAACTTCTTCAGCCATGTGAGCACCCCCAGCGGCCGTGATTTGCCATCATCGGCGGGGCCGGGACACCTATGTGCAAATAAATGCAATATTTTTTAGTTTTTTTAAGTTTTGCACCAGGTAGATATTAACCACTTTCAGACCGGACCATTTTGCTGGTAAATGACCAGAGGTCTTTTTACACTTTGGCACTGCGCTGCTTTAACTGGTAATTGCGCGGTCATGCAATGTTGTACCCAAACAAAATTTGCGTCCTTTTCTTCCCACAAATAGAGCTTTCTTTTGATGGTATTTGATTGCCTCTGCGATTTTTATTTTTTGCGATATAAACGTAAAAAGACCGCAAATTTTGAAAAAAAATGATATTTTCTACTTTTTGTTATTAGAAAAATCCAATAAACTCAATTTTAGTCATACATTTAGGCCAAAATGTATTCAGCTACATGTCTTTGGTAAAAAAAAAGTCAATAATTGTATATTTATTGGTTTGCGCAAAAGTTGTCACATCTACAAACTAAGGTACGTTTTCTGCAATTTACGCAGCTTTTAGTTTACGACTGCCTATCTCATTTCTTGAGGTGCTAAAATGGCAGGGCAGTACAAAACCCCCCCAAATGACCCCATTTTGGAAAGTAGACCCCCTAAGGAAATTGATAAGAGGCATGTTGAGCCCATTGAATATTTTATTTTTTTGCCTCAAGCGATTGAATAATGACAAAAAAAAAATTTTTTTTTTTTTTTTTACACAAAGTTGTCACTAAATGATATATTGCTCACACATGCTATGGGCGTATGTGAAATAACACCCCAAAATAAATTCTGCTGCTTCTCCTGAGTACGGGGATACCACATATGTGGGACTTTTTGGGAGCCTAGCCGCGTACGGGGCCCCGAAAACCAAGCACCGCCTTCAGGCTTTCTAAGGGCGTACATTTTTGAGTTCACTTCTCACTACCTATTACAGTTTTGAAGGCCATAAAATGCCAAGATGGCACAAAACCCCCACAAATGACCCCATTTTAGAAAGTAGACACCCCAAGCTATTTGCTGAGAGGCATGTTGAGTTCATGGAATATTTTATATTTTGCCACAAGTTGCGGGAAAATTACAAACTTTTTTTTTTTTTTTTTTTTTTCACAAAGTTGTCACTAAATGATATATTGCTCACACATGCCATGGGCATATGTGAAATGACACCCCAAAATAAATTCTGCTGCTTCTCCTGAGTACGGGGATACCACATATGTGGGACTTTTTGGGAGACTAGCCGCGTACGGGGCCCCGAAAACCAAGCACCGCCTTCAGGCTTTCTAAGGGCGTAAATTTTTGAGTTCACTTCTCACTACCTATTACAGTTTTGAAGGCCATAAAATGCCAAGATGGCACAAAACCCCCACAAATGACCCCATTTTAGAAAGTAGACACCCCAAGCTATTTGCTGAGAGGCATGTTGAGTCCATGGAATATTTTATATTTTGCCACAAGTTGCGGGAAAATTACAAACTTTTTTTTTTTTTTTTTTTTTTTCACAAAGTTGTCACTAAATGATATATTGCTCACGCATGCCATGGGCATATGTGAAATGACACCCCAAAATAAATTCTGCTGCTTCTCCTGAGTACGGGGATACCACATATGTGGGACTTTTTGGGAGTCTAGCCGCGTACGGGGCCCCGAAAACCAAGCACCGCCTTCAGGCTTTCTAAGGGCGTTACAGTTTTGAAGGCCATAAAATGCCAAGATGGCACAAACCCCCCCCAAATGACCCCATTTTGGAAAGTAGACACCCCTAAATTTAGGGGTACACTAGTGAGACTAGGTAATAAATGGCGGGTGCCCTGAAACTATAAAAAAATAACTAACCAACCAGCGTCACCTGTAACAGTTATATGGTGATCACTGGTGAAAGGGTTAACTAGGGGGCAATCAGGGGGCTTTATGCGGTAGTATATGGGGGTCCCTGGCGCTATAAAAAGCTGCGGCGAACCTAAATACCTACCTGCCTAACTAGCGTCACCTGTGACACTAATACAGCGATCAGAAAAACGATCGCTTATTAGGCTGGGTTCACACTGGAGCGATGCGGGAACGCCACGAATGCGCGGCGGGTTCCCGCATCGCATGCCTCCCGGCGGCAGTTCACACTGCCCTATGCGAACTGCTGGGAGTGTCAGTGAAATGTTACTGACACCCCCAGATCAGTTCGCATATCGCAGTGCGATCTGCAAACTCGGATCGCATGGTGTGAACACCCATGCGATCCGATTCTGCTGCGGGCCAAAAAAAGGGTCCCGTGCGAATTTGCGGCGGGTGCGGCGGGTGTGGCGGGTGCGGCGGGTGCGGCGAATGGCTGAACTCGAATCGCACAGAGATCGGATGTGATTTGCACTGCAGTGCGGTGCGAATCACATCCGTTCTCATAAACCGCTGCAATGTGAACCCAGCCTTAGTGACACTGGCGACGGGGGGTGATCACGGGGTTAAACCTTTATTGGGGGGGTTAGGGGGGTACCTTAGAACTAAAGGGGGCTAACCCTAACTGCCCTAACAGTTATTAGTCACAAATGACACCCGCCGGGTGATCAGGGGGTTAAACCTTTATTAGGTAATAAATGGCGGGTGCCCTGAAACTATAAAAAATAACTAACCAACCAGCGTCACCTGTAACAGTTATATGGTGATCACTGGTGAAAGGGTTAACTAGGGGGCAATCAGGGGGCTTTATGCGGTAGTATATGGGGGTCCCTGGCGCTATAAAAAGCTGCGGCGAACCTAAATACCTACCTGCCTAACTAGCGTCACCTGTGACACTAATACGGCGATCAGAAAAATGATCGCTTATTAGGCTGGGTTCACACTGGAGCGATGCGGAAACGCCGCAAATCCGCGGCGGGTTCCCGCATCGCATGCCTCCCGGCGGCAGTTCACACTGCCCTATGCGAACTGCTGGGAGTGTCAGTGAAATGTTACTGACACCCCCAGATCAGTTCGCATATCGCAGTGCGATCTGCAAACTCGGATCGCATGGTGTGAACACCCATGCGATCCGATTCTGCTGCGGGCCAAAAAAAGGGTCCCGTGCGAATTTGCGGTGGGTGCGGCGGGTGTGGCGGGTGCGGCGGGTGCGGCGAATGGCTGAACTCGAATCGCACAGAGATCGGATGTGATTTGCACTGCAGTGCGGTGCGAATCACATTCGTTCTCATAAACCGCTGCAATGTGAACCCAGCCTTAGTGACATTGGCGACGGGGGGTGATCACGGGGTTAAACCTTTATTGGGGGGGTTAGGGGGGTACATTAGAACTAAAGGGGGCTAACCCTAACTGCCCTAACAGTTATTACAGTCACAAATGACACCAATGCAAAAAAAAAAAAAAAAAATGACATTGGTGTCACTGTGACTGGGGGGCAGGGGTAATTGGGGGGGTGATCGGGGGGTAAAGGGGGGGTGTGAGTGTGCCTGGCATGTTCTACTGTGTGTGTAGAGTGTTGGTGCAACTCACCGATCCGCTCTCCTCCGTGTCGGAACGAAAAATACCGACACGGAGGAGAGAATACATCACTTCCTCTCCTGTGTTTACATTACAGGAGAGGAAGTGATGTCACGGGGGATTCCTATTCGTCGGGAGCGATCGCGAGGGGGTGGCCATGAACGAATGGCCGTCCCCTCGTCCGGGATCGCTCCCGCACGAATACCGACCGCCGCAGGCACCGGGCGGGGGCCCGATCGGGCCCCCGACCCGCGGGAGGCAAGGGACGTACATGTACGCCAATATGCCTGCCCGTGCCATGCTATCGACGTACATCGTCGTGCGGCGGTCGGCAACTGGTTAAAGTGATTCTAAAGGAAAGAATGAAAAAAAAAATAGTAAACATGTTATACTTACCTGCTCTGTTCAATGGTTTAGCACAGAGCAGGCCTGATCCTCTTCTTTTTTGTTCCCCCCGCTGTCAGTCCTGGCTCCTCCCCCCATGCTGAGTGCCCCTCAATAGCAAGCCTCTTGCTATGGGGGCACTCGAGCAGGTCTCGCTTTTCCGAATGGACACACAGAGCGCAGCTCGTTCCCCGTCCCCCCCTTTTGCTTGCTCCTCATTGGCTGAGATTGATAGCAGCTGGAGCCAACTGTGTGAGCCAATGAGGAGAGAGAGACCCGGGAGAGCCGCTGCTCTCATGCACATCGCTGGATCAAGATGGGGCTCAGATTTAGGTATGGCGGGGGGGGGCTGGGGAGCTGCAACCAGAAGGTTTTTTTACCTTAAGGCCGGGTTCACACCGCTGCGATGCAGGAACGCCGCGAATCTGCGGCGTTTTCCCGCATCGCATTACTCCCGCCGGCAGTTCACACTGCCCTATGCGGACGGCTGGGAGTGTCAATGATATGTTAATGACACCCCCAGATCCGTCCGCATATCGCAGTGCGATCTGCCGACTCGCACAGGAATCGGATCGCATGGTGTGAACCCCCATGCGATCCGATTCTGTTGCGGACCAAAAAAAGGGTCCCGTGCGAGTTTGCTGCGGGAGCGATGCAAATTCAGCCATACTATCTGTATGGCTGAACTCGCATCGCTACGGAGATCGGATGTGATTTGCGGTGCGAATCACATCCGGATCTCCCCCCGCAGCAGTGTGAACCCAACCTAATGCATTAAAATGTAAGTTCACTTTTACAGAAAAATCTGTAAGGTGAACTTACACAGGACCCCCTCAGCCCCAGTCCCGGAGTGTGGCGATTATCCCACTATGAGCCCTGGTATAGCCACCTCGCTGGTCTGGGGCTTAGAAATCCCCTCGGCTCCCTCTCCTCTTCTCCCCCGCTGACAGGACGGGCTACGCGGGTTCTGATTGGTCAGCGGCGCCCATGTGTCGGCGCTGACCAATTAGAATGCTCCTGAATATACCTCCTAACAGTGTTAGTTTTGGAGGTTAAGCTGCGGGGGGGGATTTCTAAGGGCTCATAGCATGATATCGCTGTGCTCCAGGTCAGCGGGATCGGGGGGGGCGGTGGGGGGATGAGGAGGGGGTCCTGTGTAAATTCACCATACAGATTTTTCTGTAAAGGTTGAACTTGCACTTTAAGCTAAAAACAAACCCTTGAGCCTTTAGAACCACTTTAAACCCCTCTGGGGTTTTTATGCCATCTGTGCCCCATTGTTGTAAACACAGCAGGATTTGAGAAGAAATCTCTCCAAAGTAAGGGAAATCCCCTCTTAGACCTCATTCACACGGACTAACATGCATGTGAGGGGCGTGTTTGCCCACATAGGGATGCACAGGTAGTCGTATTCATGTCAGCTGTGATGCGTCAGCTGTGATGCATCAGCTGCATGTACACAGCCAATGCTTTCAAACTGACATGGGTGTCTGTGATGAACAACCTGCAGGATTCCTGTGTCAAATTCAATTTCATAGCGGGCCACATCAGCATAATGGTCAAACAACCAGTCAAAGGACCGGTTGTATCTGTAAGACTAGCTGTCCATAGCGGCCCCTCTCCCTTACATTAGATGCTGAGAGCTCTCCCACCATCAGAAGTCGAGTCCCCTACCCTCCCTCACATCACAGTGTTACCCCCCCCCCCTTTACCCTGTGCTGCTGTTGGGAAGAAGCTGGGGGCTGAGCTGGGAAACAGTGCAGGTTCTGGAGCAGGCCCGGTGCTACCACTAAGCAAACTAGGCAACGGCCTAGGGCGCACTGCTGCCTAGGGGCACCTGGCTGCTGGCTTCCCTCCGCGTCTGCATGCTCTTCAGGTTGCAGCATTTAACTAACTCAGTCTCAGGCAGCGCTAGAGGAAGCAGAGCTGATGATTCCTGTATAGCGGTGCCTTCTATCACCTGGGCAGGGCAAAGGGGGTGGAGCCAATGGGGGCAGGCAAAATTAGGTTTTGCCTAGGGTGTCAAAAATCCTTGCACCGGCCCTGGTCTGGAGGAGGGCCTGAGGAGGGATTCGGCTGTTGGGGTCCGCTAAGGCATAGTCGCTGGGCTGCCGCAGCTTCAGAGAGGCGCTCAACCTGTAGGAGTTCTGTTGCCTACTGCTGAGATGTGTGGGTGGGTGGGGGGAGAGACGAGCCTCTCTGCAGCTGCACAGAGAAGTGCAGGATCTGGCGGAGGAGTTCCGTCGTCCTCCCTGTTGCCAACTGCTGAGACAAGGTGGGGGCTGAGAAAAAGGGGGGGGGGGTGCCCCAGCTGCAGGAGAGCTGTGAGGGCCACATGAAATGGCCTGCTGGGCCAGCTTCGAGCCTTGTGTTTCACACATGTGGATTAGACCAGCGGTCCCCAACCTTTTTTGGCACCAGGGACCGGGTTTCATGGTAGCCGCTTGTTGATATGAAAAGGCTCCTGTTCTCTGTTCTGATCTGCAGCACTTCTCGCCCTTTGCCCTGCCCAGGTGGGCACGGCAGCCGGGAGAGAATACATGGGCATGGCCGGAAACAGCAGAAGGTCTGTGATAGTCCTGTGGTGGCCTCCTGCTGTGTGGCCCATTATCAGCAGGTCATGACCGGGGGTTGGGGACGCCCTGGTTTACACCATTACTAGTGACTTGTTTACACCAGATGCCTAGCTTTGTATTTGCCAGGCATCTGACCTGATAGAATGGCATAGTCATCTGGGCAGGTGGTGGAGCCGGGAGAGGATAAGCCGACATGGCCGCACAGTGATCGGCGACGGCGGATGCCTGGCATTGTATATATTTTTTTTTCTTTGTAATTGAGCAGAACACTTTACTAAGATTGGGGCAGCCAGAATCTGGAGCCGCTGTGCAAGGCAACCCATCAGCATGGACTTTTATTTTTTTTAATTTTTTTCAAAGCTCAACAATCTGACTTGTTAAAATGCACAGCTGATCCAGATTTTGTCTGCCCGTCTCTTCGTAAATCCCCCCCCCCCCCATTGTTCTTATTATCACGTGTTGTCTTCTATGGGTTGCATTGCACAATGCTGGGAATAAGTCCTATGTGTTGCTGTCTTCGCACAACTGGTGCAAACGCATGCATGGGGTGTGAACTGTACAGTGCATTAATATAGAATGACAGAGATGACCCAATGAGCATCTCTAGGGTGACGGGATCTGGCGTTTTTTTTTCTCCTTTTGCTAAATTTTGTGTTCTGTTCTCTCCAGAGTAATCCACATCCCTTGGTCTGGGCAAAATTAAAAGGATTCCCATTCTGGCCAGCAAAGGCCCTGCGAGATAAGGATGGACAGGTGGATGCCCGCTTCTTCGGACAGCACGACAGGTGGGATATCACTCAGTCTGGGTTCAGACCAGTCGTCCACCATTTAGTGATGCTTGGAGTAGGACGAAGCTAAACATATGTGGGGGATAGAGTGTTCCAGAGGATGGGAGAGGCTCTGGAGAAGTCCTGCAGGTGAGCATGGGAGGAGATGATGGGAAAGCTAGAGAGCAATGAGGTCTTGGGAGGAGCGGAGAGGACGGTTCGGGTGAGTTTTTTATAAAGAGGTTGGTGATGTTCTTCATGTCAGCGTTGTTGATGCCCTTGTTGTTAGTATTTTGATATTTATTCATTGGATGAGCAGAAAAACAGCGGAGCGGTTGGCAGAGAGGGATGGAAGACAACACCCAGTGCCCACCAGATTGTGATAGTACCATATAGAATATACATTTGTGTTGTGCCTTTCTTGCATGCCTTACTTGAAGAGGAGTGCTGTGCCGGCCCCTCAAGAAGAATGGCGGCACTCCACTTACCATAGACACTTTCACTTTACTCATTCAGAGGGAAATGACAGTGGTTGTATAAAGCGTTGCCCCCCCCCCCCAACTAGACATGTGCGGTTCATTTCGTTCCGAATGGGAATTACAGTAGTAACAAATTTAAACGAAAAAGCAAAATGAAATTTCAGACAAAATTTAGAATTGAATCAAATTCAAAACATTTTCAAATAAAATAGTATAGAAAATAAAGGAATAGAATAGAAAATGATATAAAAGAATAGAAGAAAATAGAACAGTAAAATAAAGGAATGGAATAGATGAAAGAATATATTAGAAACAATATAACCAATTCCCAAAATTCAAGTAGAATAAATTTGAATTCAAATAGATTAGAATAGAAAATAAAAGCATAGAATAGGAAAAAAAAAACACTAGAATAAAATAGAATATAACCAACTTTCGAATTTCGAATAGAATGAATTTGAGTAGAAAAGAATAGAATAAAAAAAAAAAAACATGTAATAGACAGAATATAAACATCTTCCAAAATTCAGATTTCGAATACACTAAATTTGTAATAGAAAAGAACAAAAAATAAAAGAATACAATAGAAACAACATCAGAATAGAATGGAATAGAATATAACCATCTTCCAAAATTCAAATTTCTCATAAAACAAATTTGAATCCCATTTGAATTTTCCAAATGTGGTCAAATTGAGATCAATTTGACTTTATTCTGAAAATTTGGATCAAATGCGAATGAACGAAATGAATTTAGAAAACGTATTCAAATAAATTTAAATGTTTTATATAATGAATCAAAGCTAATTTTTTTTTTTTTGTTCTGCATATGTCTAGCCCCAACCCACTGACTCGCACCTCTCCAGTGACTCCCAGGCACTTTTCTCCATTGCAGCTGGCATAGAAGAAAATAGAACAGTAAAATAAAGGAATAGAATATAGATGAAAGAATATAATAGAAACAATATAACCATTTCCCAAAATTCAAGTAGAATAAATTTGAATTCAAATAGATTAGAATAGAAAATAAAAGCATAGAATAGAAAAAAAAAAACACTAGAATAAAATAGAATATAGCCAACTTTCGAAATTCGAATTTCGAATATAATGAACTTGAGTAGAAAAAAATTGAATAGAAAAGAATAGAATAAAAAAAAAAAAAACAATAGAATAGACAGAATATAAACAAATTTGAATTCCATTTGAATTTTCCAAATGTGGTCAAATTGAGATCAATTTGACTTTATTCTGAAAATTTGGATCAAATGCGAATGAACGAAATTAATTTAGAAAACGTATCTAAATAAATTTAAATGTTATATAATGAATCAAAGCTAATTTTTTTTGTTCTGCATATGTCTGACTCGCACCTCTCCAGTGACTCCCAGGCACTTTTCTCCATTGCAGCTGGCATGAAAATACCTGAATCTCTAGGTATAGGGAAGCATGTGAGTAAAATAAGTATTTGATGCCCAACCAACCAACAATAATTCTGGCTCCCACAGACTGGCTACAGTAGGTGCTCATGTGGTACACCTATTAGTCCTGTCAATGTAAGAAGGTTCTCCTAACCACAACTCGTTATGTGTATAAAAGACACCCGTCCACAGAATCTCTTCCTTCCATTCACACCTCACCATCATGGGGAAGACCAAAGAGCTGTCAAAGGACGTCGGGGACAAGATTGGAGACCTGCACAAGGCTGGAATGGGCTACAAGACCATCAGCAAAAAGCTGGGTCAGAAGGAGACATAAGCGATTATTCGCAAATGGAAGGAATACAAAATAAGCGTTAATCGCCCTCAGTCTGGAGCTCCATGCAAGATTTCTCCTCGTGGGGTGAGGATGGTCATGAGAAAAGTGAGGGATCCGCCCAGAACTACACGGGAGGAGCTTGTGAATGATCTCAAGGCAGTTGGGACCCCAGTCACCAAACAAACCATTGGTAACACAATACACCGCCATGGATTGAAATCCTGCAGCACCCGCAAGGTCCCCCTCCTCAAGAAAACACATGTACAGGCCCATCTGAGGCTTGCCAATGAACATCTAAATGGTTCAGAGAAGGATCGGGAGAAAGTACTGTGGTCAGACAAGACCAAAATTGAGCTCTTTGGCATTAACTCGACATTATCTCGTGTTTCGAGGAAGAAAAATGCTGACTATGACCCTAAGAACACCATCACTACAGTCACACACGGAGGTGGAAACATGATGCTTTGGGGCTGTTTCTCTGATAAAGGTACAGGCCAACTTTGCCACATTGAGGTGCCAATGGACGGGGCCATGTATTGTAAAATCTTGGATGAGAACCTTCTTCCTTCAGCCGGAACATTGAAGACGGGTCATGGATGGGTCTTCAAACATGGCAATGACCCAAAAAACATACTGCCTGGGCAGCAAAGGAGTAGCTCAAGAATGGTCTTACCGGTCTCCAGACCTTAATCCTATCGAAAATGTATGGAGGGAGCTGAAACTTTGAGTTGCCAAGAGACCGCCAAGAAACCTTAAGGATTTAGAGAAGATCTGTAGAGGAGAGAGGACCAAAACCCCTCCTGAGATGTGTGCAAACCTGATCACCGCCTACAAGAAACGTCTTACCACTGTGATCACCAACAAGGGTTTCTCCACCAACTACTAAGTCATGTTTTGCTTGGGGATCAAATACTTATTTTACTCAATGAACTGCAACTCCCTTTATAACATTTGTATCGTGTGTTGTCTCTGGATTTTTGGTTGATATTCTGTTTCCATCATAAAATAATCTTAAAGCGGAGGTCCACCCTAAGGCCGGGTTCACACCGCTGCGATGCGGGAACGCCGCGAATCCGCGGCGTTTTCCCGCATCGCATTACTCCCGCCGGCAGTTCACACTGCCCTATGCGGACGGCTGGGAGTGTCAATGATATGTTAATGACACCCCCAGATCCGTCCGCATATCGCAGTGCGATCTGCCGACTCGCACAGGAATCGGATCGCATGGTGTGAACCCCCATGCGATCCGATTCTGTTGCGGACCAAAAAAAGGGTCCCGTGCGAGTTTGCTGCGGGAGCGATGCGAATTCAGCCATACTATCTGTATGGCTGAACTCGCATCGCTACGGAGATCGGATGTGATTTGGGGTGCGAATCACATCCGGATCTCCCCCCGCAGCAGTGTGAACCCAGCCTAAAGTGGAACTTCCGCTCATTGGAACCCTTCCCCCCTCCGGCGCCACAATTGGCACCTTTCAGGGGGGGAGGGGGGTGCAGATACCTGTACAGTACAGGTATCTGCACCCACTTCCGGCATAGCCATCTGCGGAAAGGGGCGTAGATTATGCCCCTTTCCGAAGGTCCCCCCGCTGTCTGCTGGGAAACACACGGATCCCAGAGACAGCGGGGGACCATTCTCATTGCGCGGCGCGACTCGCGCATGCGCAGTAGGGAACCGGGAAATGAAGCCGCAAGGCTCCACTTCCTGATTCCCATACCCAAGATGGCGGCGGCAGCACCCGAGAGACGATTCGAGAGATCGGCTTCGGGTGCCGACATCGCGGGGCGCGCTGGGCGGGTAAGTGTCATTATTTTAAAAGTCAGCAGCTGCAGTATTTGTAGCTGCTAGCTTTAAAAAAAAAAAAAAAAAAAACGGCGGACTCCCGCTTTAAGATAAAAATTATAGACCCTTCATTTCTTTGTAAGTGGGCAAACTTACACAATCTGCAGGGGATCAAATCATTATTTTCCCCCACTGTATCTACTTTCTGGACTCTCGTGGTCAATACACTTTTACTGACTTTTATGGTTGATTTGGCGGCATTCTCGTCCTATGACCTATACCCTTTGGCTGTCCTGCGGCATTGGTGAATAACCTGCGTTTTTTTATTTTTTATTATTCCTCCAGGGCCTGGGTCCCCATGAATAACTGCTACCTCATGTCCAAAGAAATCCCCTTCTCTGTTAAAAAGACAAAAAGCATCTTTAACAGCGCCATGCAGGAGATGGAGGTCTACGTGGAGAACATTCGCAAGCGTTTCGGCGTTTTTAACTACGCCCCCTTCCGGACGCCTTACACGCCAAACAACCAATACCAAATGCTGCTGGACACCAGTAACCCCGGCGCCGGCACCGTCAAAACCGACAAGACCGAGAAGATCAAGCTGAACTTTGACATGACGGCCTCGCCGAAGATCATGATGAGCAAGCCCATGCTGAACAGCGGCGGGGGCAGGCGGATTTCATTAACGGACATGCCGCGCTCGCCGATGAGCACCAACTCCTCCGTGCACACGGGCTCCGATGTAGAGCAAGACGCCGATAAGAAAGTGGCGTCCAGTCACTTCAGCGCTAGTGAGGAGTCGATGGACTTCATCGACAGGAGCACAGGTATGGAGGGAAATGCAACCAATGCATTGCGGGGACGTTGGGGAGGGTGTAGGTGCCTGCGCAATGCGCATGCTCGTTATTTACTTATTGCTGTTATAATCCGGTCTTGTCTATGATATCTTGCAAAGGGGTTTGGTGTGGGGGTATTGGAGCAGCTGTCCACACTAGCCTCCTATAACCAACCCAAACCAATAGAAGTTGGACTATACTGGTACCTTTTGTAACAAAAGAAAGAAAAAGAAGTAAAATTTAAAAAATGTATCAATGTTTAATGAAATATAAACAGGGAAAAAGAAGGACAATGCATAAGACATCAATGGTAAAATATAATACACCCCAGAATATAAAGCATGTACAAATACTCAAAAAAGAAGATTTGGTTCTGGTGGCGTATAGGGGTCTCCTCTACTAGTTTCGCGGACCAACCGCTTCTTCAGGAGGATATCTAAATAAATCGTAACAAATAGTGTACAAGTCATTAACAAACAATCAATTGATATATAGAAAAAATTAGGACATCATTTAAATAGGAATACGTAATCACCTAAAAAGAATATGGAAATCAACTCACCCAATATTCAATGAAAGACAAAACCAAAAAAATATTAACAGGTGGAAGGGACCCTATATTCCCCCTATGGCGGACATGGGGGATTGGTGAACCAGGTTCTGATAAAAAAGGAATAGAAAAATATAAGTGGGTAAAAGAAAACAACCAAAACCTCTACCCCCACTGGTTGGCAATGACTTACCAGATTTCATGATATGATATCTTGATGAAGATGCGAGTGATCTTTCATTTTACGTTGATTTTCTAGATCAGGTTGAATTGAAAAAACATTCATTGTATTGTGTGTAGTATAACCCAAACCTTGTTCGAAGAAAATGGCGGATATTTATGCTATGCAGTATATACAAATATCATTTTAAAATAAAGGATAAGTTGACCTTTGGGAACATGTTACGTTTTTGGGTGGAGCATGTAACATGTTCCTGCTCCTCCAGCCTCCCCCCCCATCTCCCTTCCCTGTGTCACCCGGCCAGGGATCTTCTCCCCGCACCCCTTGTCAATATGTGAAAACAGCCGCTCTCTGCCTACCATATGCCTGCGTCATTCATTCACAGAGTTCCGGGCATAATAAACTACAAGTACCGACCGTCTTTGTGGGTGACGGGTTATTGTTCTCAATGAACTACCAGGGCGCTGGTGAGCATCCTTGTAGTTCATTGATTCTTCCTGGACTGAAGTAACTGCCTGCCCGTATCGGAGGTACGAGCAGACCGCAACACTGACAGTCTGCAGGAGCCTGACTATGATCATGTGACCACTGTGATTGGCTGTCACAGTGGTCACATGACCGGGAGCTGGTCCTGCCAGAGCAGATCAGCAGATCGTGGGGGCAATGCTTTAGAGGCTCCTAAAAAAATAAAAAATAAAAAGGAAAGAAAATTAAGTAAAATTAGGTAAACAAAAACCTCCACGCTGCAATCTCTCTGCTACCGGGGTGCAGCGTGGAGGTTTTTTTTTTTTTTGGCGGTGCTGGTCTTGTATGCGCCCCTCTAAATGTTTCACCCGGGGTGACCGCACCAGCTACTCCACTGCACCTGGTTGGCTGTGCTATGTGACAAAGCTGTACAGTTAAAATGGCTCCTATATATGTATTTATCGGATTGCCTGGAGTTTCAATAAAATAGAACAAGAAAAATAATGCAAGAAAAAAACCCCAGCGTGTTTCCTGATAAAATATGTGGAAGTTTATTTGTCTGTTTCTGATGGCCTAATGGCTTTGCAAATTATTTCACAGCTTCTCCTGTTTCTACAAAGACGGGACATGGAGGGAGCATGACGGACAGCCCGAAGCCTTTCTCTCCTCAATCTTCCACCCCGTTACCGGCAAAGCCGGATAGGAGCAGCAGCACCGGCAGCATTCTCAACCTCAACCTCGGTCAGTGACTAATGGTAGTCGGGAAAGACTCACAATGCATTTGTGAAAACCACCAGAGAAGGAGAGATAGCCTAAGCGGTCTCATTACCCTCTAACTAGTTTATTCTCTGCAGCCATTCGGCAATCTTGCCACATTTTTCAGGTATAGATGACAAATCTCTGCCTGAAATATGCAGCAAATTCACCACAGAAATGACATATATGCAAGGTTTACAATAGCAGCTTTGTATCAATACAATGTAGTTTCCCATGGGCAGTGCAAGCCAATCGCATTACATACCATTCGTTTTGGACAAGCAGAGTGCTCCATACATTTAGTTTTTATTTTTGAGGAGATATTGGCTTTTCTGCCTTGCTATTTGATTGGCCCAGAACTGTCACATTGGGGGCAGGGTGTGTCTGCAGTCCTGTGTAAGGTTGGACGGGGGGGGGGGGGGGGACTTTTGTCCTTACTGCTGGTGGCTGAACAGTGCAACAGTGCACCTAAGTGGGGGTTGCCTTTAAGAATGAAGCACAGGTTAACTTTAGGCTAATTGCTTTTGTATGTATATCTAAAAAACTGTAAGACCGAATCATTCCAATAAAGAGCTCCTGAATTGTGAAAGCTGTGCCCCAAATACAAGCAGAGGGCCAAGGACTAGTCACCAGTATTTTTTGTAGACTCCACGCAGCTGATCTTTTGCCCATTATTGCCTCACAATGCCTTGTTCAGCAATGTGTCTCTTTGTGGAGGCAGCCATCAAGGTAGAGGGGTAGGACTTTGCTTGCTTATATGGGGAACCATAGATCCACATTATAAGGAGAACAGTGAGCAGAACACTATTCAGTATTGACATCACTAAATCTCCAGAGATTGCCAGGTTTGGAAGCAGGGAGATCCTTGCACTGTAGGTCCTCAGATACAGCTTCCTCTCCAGCAAGAACAGTGAGCAGTACAGTAGTGACATTACCATATCTCATTCCAAATCTCTGGTGATTACACTGCAGGACTTCAGGTACAGCTTCCTCTCCAGCAACAACAGTGAGCAGCACTGTAGTGACATCACCAAATCTCCAGAGATTGCCAGACTTGGAAGGAGGGAGATCCTTTCATTGCAGGTCCTCAAGTACAGCTTCCTCTCCATCAAGGAGAATGGTGAGCAGAATATGAGTGACATCACCCAATCTCTGGAGATTGCCATGCTTGGAAGCAGGGAGATCCTTGCACTGCAGGTTCTCAGGTATAGCTTTCTCTCTAGCAAGGAAAAAAGTGAGCATAACAGTAGTGACATTAGCATATCTCACGCCAAAACTCTGGAGATTGCCAGGCTTGGAAGCAGGGAGATCCTTGCACAGCAGGACTTCAGGTACAGCTTCCTCTCCAGCAAGAACAGTGAGCAGCACAGTGGTGACATCACCAAATCTCACTCCAAATCTCCAGAGATTGCCAGACTTGGAACGGGGGAGATCCTTGCATTGCAAATCCTCAGGTACAGCTTCCTCTCCATCAAGGAGAATGGTGAGCGGAATATTGGTAATATCACCAAATCTGACGCCAAATCTCTGGAGATTGCCAGGCTTGAAAGCAGGGAGATCCTTGCATTGCAAGTTCTCAGGTATAGCTGCCTCTCCAGCAAGGAGAACCATGAGCAGATCAGTAGTGACCAATTCCCCAGAAATTGCCAGGTCCTTGCATTGCAAGTTCTCAGGTACAGCTTCCTGTCCAGCAAGGAGAACAGTAAGCAGAACAGTAGTAACATCACCACATCTCTGGAGACTGCCAGGCTTTGAAGCAGGGAGATCTTGGCACTGCAGGTTCTCAGGTACAGCTTCCCGTCCAGCAATGAGAACAAGTGAGCACAACAGTAGTGACCTCACCAAATTTCCAGAGATTGCCAGGCTTGGAAGCATGGAGATCCTTGCACTGCAGGTTCTCAGGTATAGCTTCCTCTCCAGCAAAGGAGAATAGTCAGCAGAACAGTAGTGACATCACTAAATACCCAGAAACTGCTAGGCTTGGAAGTAGGGAGATCTTTGCACTGTAGGTTCCAGGGTACAGCTTGCTTTCCATTAAGGAGAACAGTGAGCAGAACAGTATGGACAATTCCAAATTTCCAGAGATTGCCAGGCTTGGAATGGGTTAGATCCCTGCACTGCAGGTCTTGCGGTACAGCTTGCCCTCCAGCAAGGAGTACAGTGAGCAGAACAGTAGTGATATCACCAAATCTGGTGAGACTAACATTCTCAGAGGCAGCAATGCCTTAGATGATCTCACACTGCAGATATACAGCTATGAAGCTACAGAGCAGGGGTTCCTAGGCACAGGAATTGCACTGCTATTTTTCAGGTGGATTTTTCAGGGTACTGGCGCTAGGCACAATGAAGATTTCTAGATTTTCCTTCATAAGATAGAAGATCCTCCTTTTTAGAGTTAAGGTCCACATACTTGCACATACTTTTTGATATTTGAACCAGCTGAATTTGAATTTCTCTCTTTAGATCGTAGTAAGGCGGAGATGGACTTGAAGGAGCTCAGCGAGTCGGTTCTTCAGCAGTCAACACCCACGTCCCTCATTTCTCCCAAGAGGCAAATTCGCAGCCGATTTCAGCTGAACCTCGACAAGACCATTGAAAGCTGTAAAGCTCAATTAGGTATCTCCACATATTTATCCCCTGTAAATGGACCTCTACAAGCTACACATTAAATAGTTTGATTGATTTGGGAAAAATGTCTCTTTTAAACCCAGGAATTAACGAGATTCCGGAAGACGCCTACGCTGCAGCGGAACATAGCGACTCCGAGGAGTCCGAGAAGACCGATTCCAGCGACAGCGAGTATATTAGTGATGAGGAGAAGCCAAAGATTGAGCGGAATGTGGATGTCAAAGAGAGCATAAAAGTTGAAAAGGCAGCAGTATCCCCTTCTACATCGACCAAGAAGAAGGCCAAACCCGCCAGCACAGCAGAGGTGAAAGTTAACAGCAAAAGTACTCCCGCGGCGGCAGAGAAGGGGGAGGTGGTGGGGAAGGAAAAAACAGCCCCTGCCACGGAGAAGGACGTTCCTGATAAAGGCAAAACGCACTCCGCTAAGGACAAACTGAAAGGGAAAGACGATACTGACTCGCCAACGGTACGCCTTGGTCTTGACTCGGATTCCGAGAACGAACTGGTCATAGACCTTGGGGAGGATCACTCGGGGCGGGAAGGACGCAAGTCTAAGAAAGAGGCTAAGGAACCGCCAGCAAAGCACCCAGAAAGTACGTCTATCCCGATCATTATCAAAATATACAAGATGCAGAAGGTTCTGGTGTAATAAATGCACCCACTCTGGCTGCACTCTTCCACAGAAGATTCCATTCTGTGGAAGAGACTGCGATTCTATGTTTTCATTTTCTCAGATTGTGGAGTTCATGGTGAGAGAAGTACGGAGACTACCTATGCTGATTCCTCCTTGCTTATCCTCTTTCTTTAGTTGTTTCTGCTGACCTGTAACCAGTATGCAGATTAGATCCTGACTTTTATGGTGAAGTTATTATCCAGGATCAAGGACTGAGAAAGGGCTGAAGATATTGGATCAGTAAGGCAGCCAGGCAGCTCATGTTATCAGAGGAAAGTCAGCAACCTTCCTATTTTTTTTTTTTACACTGTCCCCTTTTTTTTAATTACTTTTATAAGTAAGGGATGACAGGTCCTCCTTATGGAGAGATCTGGGGTCAACAAGACCCCAAATCTCTCCTTTTTACCTTTTTAAAAGCAAAAGATAAAAACTTAAAAAAAAGAAAAAAATGTTTAACCCCCCCCCCCCCCCGACCTGTAGTGACATTATGTCGCTCTGGTCCTCCAAGGCCATAGAGGCAATCAGAGACAATCTGGTCTTCGCCTACTTCCACCCTGGACCAGAAGGGACATTATGATTTCACTCTGGTCCTCCAAGGCCATAGAGGTGATCAGAGACAATCTGGTCTTCGCCTACTTCCACCCTGGACCGGAAGGGACATTATGATGTTGCTCTGGTCCTCCAAGGCCATAGAGGCAATCAGAGACCATCTGGTCTTCGCCTACTTCCACACTGGACCAGAAGGGACATTGTGATGTCCCTCTGGTCCTCCAAGGCCATGAAGGCAATCGGAGACAATCTGGTCTTCGCCTACTTCCACCCTGGACCTGAAGGGACATTATGATGTCGCTCTGGTCCTCCAAGGCAATAGAGGCGATCATAGACGATCTGGTCTTCGCCTACTTCCACACTGGACCGGAAAGGGACATTATGATGCTGCTCTGGTCCTCCAAGGCCATAGAGGCGATCAGAGACAAACTGGTCTTTGTTGCTCTCTGTAGCCAGCCGGCTGCACCATCAGATCTTTTCTCAGACAGGCCGATTAGAATGGTAAGCCTGAGAAACACTGGTGAGTGGCGGGAAGGGGGTGCGTCATCTCCTCCCGCCACTTCTGAACATGTTCCAGCTGCTAATGAGCCACTCGGACCGCTTTGATTAGAAAGTCAGCTGCCGGCTGCAAAAAATAAAAAATACCGGGGTTATGGATGATTGCTTCATTCATAACCCCGGTAAACCACTTGCAAACCGCAACATACATATATATGTGTGTATATATTTATTATACACATATTGCAGTTGGCAAGTGGACATAGCCGCCTCCTTCTTTGATGGTAATGGATTGAAAAGTGGGACTACGGGGGGTGGGTATGGGAGAGAGAAGCTGGTTAGCCTAGTCCTAAAAGATGGGGAAAGTTCTGTGCCTGTGTTCATACAGAATACTTTATTAATCCCAAAGGTAAATTGGGAAATTATTACGACACAGACACACTTAAAGCGGGAGTCCACCGGGACTCCGCGTTTTTTTTTTTTTTTTTTTTAAAGCCAGCAGCTACAAATTCTGCAGCTGCTGACTTTTAAAATAGTGACACTTACCCGCCCAGCGCGCCCGCGATGTCGGCACCCGAAGCCGATCTCTAGGTCGCCTGTCGGGTCCTGCCGCCGCCATCTTGGGTATGGGAATCAGGAAATGGAGCCTTTCGGCTTCATTTCCCGGTTCCCTACTGCGCATGCGCGAATCGCGCTGCGCAATAAGGACGCTCCCCGCTGCCTCTGGGATCTCTGTTTCCCAGCAGGCAGCGGGGCACTTGCGGGAAGGGGCGGGCACTTGCGGAAAGGGGCGTAAGTTACGCCCCTTTCCGCAGAGAGCTATCCCGGAAGTGGGTGCAGTTACCTGGATTATCCAGGTAACTGCACCCCCCTCCCCCCTGAAAGGTGCCGATTGTGGCACCGGAGGGGGGGAGGGTTCCGATGAGCGGAAGGTCCACTTTAGGGTGGACCTCCGCTTTAACAAAGACAACGCAAGATGACAACAATGCACCGAACAAGATGTAAAAACGCAACAAAATGACCAAGAAAAAGCCAAATAAACACAATGAAAACTATACTACAAATATCCCTATAATTAAAATGCAACATAGAATGGATAACACAGATTAAAATAACAGACAAACTACCAAATACAAATAATACACCACTTACTCCAACACCACCCCAAATAATAACCAATACTATAAAAACACAAAATCCTGATCATAAACCAGAATTAAATCTTTACCTCCAGCCCTCAAAGGAAAGAACTTTATATGAAGGTAATGTGTTCCACCATTCTTATATCGGCTGTATATTTATACTCGGGTAAGCCTTGTGTGTAGGAAAGGGTGAGGTAAGTCTTGGGTGTAAACGTATTTGTTCTCCTAATTTTGGAGTCAATCAGAACAGCCATCTATATTCCCAGACTGTCCAGCAGAGGGCAGTATACTCGATACACATAGCACCTCCCCTTTTTATCTTTTTTATTATTTTATAACCGTGAACTTTACCTAACCAAAAATAATTCTGGGGCATTCACACTCATCCCAAAATGGAATGGGATAGATCCCCAAACAAAAAGCTGGACTCCTACAGTGTGCCAACAATGGGAAGATACACACGAGAAATAAAAAGAAATAAAAAAAAAAATCTGAATAAATGTTATTACAGAATATAGTTAAAAGTGCCATCTAAATGTTAAAAACATCAATAATGAATCCAACCGCAATATATTTGTTTCTCCATACACAAAGCGTTACAATCAGCCTGTGGAATCTACGCGTTTCGCATAATCTGCTTCATCAGGATCGAGGCTGAACTATATATACAAGAGATGGCTAAGCAAAAAAGAAAAGGGGCACCCCTGTCTTACACCTCCAAACTCCCTCCTCCTTGGGTAAGGCGTTATATGATATATATTATTATTGGTGGTACGTTCCAGTTCGGGCCCAACCTTATTTCGCTGTTTCCCTGGGAGTATACATACAAGAGATGGCTAAAAAAATGACAAAATACAATATATATAATAATGTCATAGTAACACACACATAAAATACAAGACAGTGTAAAAAAAAAAAAAAAAGCATAGGTCAAGGTAAGTGACCCGACGAAAGAGAGAGAAAAAAACAAGGGATACCCCTATCCCACACCTCCAAACTACCCCACCCTCACACCCGCCATGCGGGTCCAGCCAGATTATCGAAAAAAGGGGCGGCCCACGGGGGGGTTTGACAACTATAAAATGTTGGGCCTGCACTGAAACATACCACCAATAATAATATACAATATCTCACAAAAGTTAGTACACCCCTCACATTTTTTGTAAATCTTTTCATGTGACAACACTGAAGAAATGACACTGTGCTACAATGTAAAGTAGTGAGTGTACAGCTTGTATAATAGAGTAAATTTGCCGTCCCCTCAAAATAACTCAACACACAGCCATTAATGTCTAAACCACTGGCAACAAAAATGAGTACACCCCTAAGTGAAAATGTCCAAATTGGGCCCAAAGTGTAAATATATTGTTTGGCCACCATTAGTTTCCAGCACTGCCTTAACCCTTTTGGGCATGGGGGTAACCAGAGCTTCACAGGTTGCCCCTTGAGTCCTCTTCCCCTCCTCCATGACCACATCACGGAGCTGGTGGATGTTGGAGACCTTGCGCTCCTCCACCTTCCGTTTGAGGATGTCCCACAGATGATCAATAGGGTTTAGATCTGGGGACATGCTTGGCCAGTCCATCACCTTCACGCTCAGCTTCTTTAGCAAGGCAGTGGTCATCTTGGAGGTGTATTTGGGGTCGTTATGTTGGAACACAGCCATTAATGTCTAAACTGGTGGCAACAAAAGTGAGTTACACCCCTGAGTGAAAATGTCCAAATTGTGCTCAATTAGCCATTTTCCCTCCCCAGTGTCATGTGACTCATTAGTATTACAAGGTCTCAGGTGTGAATGGGGAGCAGGTGTGTTAAATTTGGTGTTGTCACTCTCTTACTGGTCACTGGAAGTTCAACATGGCACCTCATGGCAAAGAACTCAAATTTCTTTTTTTTTTGTTCTACATAAAGATGGCCTAGGCTATAAGAAGAATGCCAAGACCCTTAAACTGAGCTGCAGCACGGTGGCCGAGACCATACAGCGGTATAACAGGACAGGTTCCACTCAGAACAGGCCTCGCCATGGTCCACCAAAGAAGTTGAGGTCACGTGCTCAGCGTCATATCCAGAGGTTGTCTTTGGAAAATGGACGTTTAGACATTCATGGCTGTGTGTTGAGTTATTTTGAGGGGACAGGAAATTTACACTGTTCTACAAGCTGTACACTCACTACTTTACATTGTAGACAAGTGTCATTTCTTCAGTGTTGTCACATGAAAAGAATAAAATACGACACGTTTCGCATAATCTGCTTCCTCAGGAGCCACGCTGGACTATACATACAGGAGATTGCAAAGGGAAAAAAAAGAAAAGGGGGATGCCCCTTTTTCTTTTCTTTTTTTCCTTAGCAATCTCTTGTATGTATAATCCAGCGTGGCTCCTGAGGAAGCAGATTATGCAAAACGTGTTGATTCCACACGCTGATTGTAGCATTTTATTTATGGAGAAACAAATCTATTGCAGTTGGTTTCAGTATTGATGGTTTTTAACATTTTAGATGGCATTTTAACTCTATTCTATAATTAAACATGTATTCTGATTTTATTTTATTTTTTTGCCGCGTGCATCTTCCCATCGTTGACACTCTGTAGAGTCCCACTTTTTTTTTGCTTGGAGATAAGTGTCCCATTGCTCTTTTTGGGTAGAGTATTTGGGGGATAGTGTCCAGAGGTCTCAAACGACTGGCGGCCCTCCAGCTGTTGCAAAACTACAAGTCCCATGAGGCCTTGCAAGGCTGACCATTACAAGCATGACTTCCCTCAGGCAAAGGCATGATGGGACTTGTAGTTCCGCAGCAGCTGGAGGGTCGCCAGTTTGAGGCCCCTTATACGCTCATCTCACATTTTCAGGCTGGTGTTTGTATAAACTTTATTTAAACCCAGGCATTTCCTGGTTAGCTCAAAGTGGAAGTAAACCTTCCTATCGTTTTCAGCCTAGGAAGCTGCCATCTTGGCCTCTGTTTAATCTTCAGCTGCCATGTTGCTGCACTTGTGATCAGTTATGACACCAGCCATTGGATGGTTTGACAGTTTGGTTAAGAGCACAACCGATGGGTTTACTTTCGCTTTAACCCGGCGCAGTCTACAGATCAGTTTTATTGTGTTTTGCGTGTTTTATGTTTTTTCTGACAAAAACCGGTCCCCCCCCGTTTTGCGCAGGTAAGGCCTCCGCCAATAGCAGCAGCAGCAGCCAGCCGGCCGTGGACACCCCGATTCTGACGCGTTCCGCAGCCCAGGCCGCCCCCGCAGTCGGAGTGACGGTGACCACCAACGCAGTAGCCTCTGCCACCGCTCAGGCCGCAGCCACGGGGAGCCCAGTAAAGAAACAGAGGCCCCTCCTGCCCAAAGAGACCGTACCCACGGCGCCGAAGGTGGTATGGAACCAGTCCAACAAGTTCCAGACCTCGTCGCAGAAATGGCACATGCAGAAGGTGCAAAGGCAGCAACAGCAGCAGCAGACGACTACGACGGCGGCGGTGACGGCCGCAACGACGACGACAACTACCCAGCCGAGCACCCCGACTGCCCCGAGCACCCCGACCACCCCGAGTACCGCAGCACCGCCTCAGTCTCCGCAGGGCACGAGATACCAAACGCGGCAGGCTGTTAAAGGTATGCACCGCAGATCTTTGTGTTTTGACAGCACAACCCCCTCATAATCTACCTTGTTCACACATGCAGTATTTTCTTGAGGTACATTGGGGGGGGGGGGGGGGGGGGTTCAAACATTTCGAGGTTTAGTCCCCACCAACAGGAGGTAGGATACCAAGGAAACAAGGGGGCAGGTCCTCATTTTTGAAAGTATCATTCCCTGCAGACGGCAACATCCAATCCGTTTATCTGTTTTATTAACTTCTCTATCATTTTATCTGACTGCTGAGGACCGGGCAAGCAATGCATCTTTGTATTAGGGCTATTTCTGGGGGAGGGGGGGAGGGGATTATTTGCAATAACTGAAGCAGCGAATGCTATGCAACTGCAGCATGTATCAGGCCCATCGGCATCCTGATGTCATTTGACAGATGAAGCCTTAGCGGGTGCTGTGAGAATCTCTTCTACTCTTACAGTCCTCTAGACCCCACCGAAGGACAATACATGTACTGAGAGCTCCACCCATTTTCCCATGTTCTTCGAATAACAACGACCACCCGCAATACAGTCCTAAATGGATATCCTCTTTTTTTTTTTTTTTTTTTTTTTTTTGTATTATTATTTTGAAATACTTTTTTTTTTTTTTTTTTTCAACCACTTGCTGACCGGACTTTTTATGGCACTTTTTGTTTCCAAGTTTAAATCAGTATTTTGTTTTGCTAGAAAATTACTTATTATTATTATTTTTATTATTATTATTATTATTATTATACACGATTTATATAGCGCCAACAGTTTATGCAGCGCTTTACAATGTAGAGGGGGGGGCAGCACAATTACAGTACAGTTCAATACAGAAGGGACAGGAGGGCCCGACTTGTAGAGCTTACATTCTAAAGTAACCCCCAAACATATATATATATATATATATATATATATATATATATATATATATATATATATATATATATATATATATATATATATATATATATATATATATATATATATATATATATATATAATTATATAAAAAAGCAGAAGAGGGATTGCTGCACAAACAAAAGTAAATTTATTGATAAAATTGACATCACATCAGGTATAATTCAGGTATTCAGGTGACGTTTCGGGCTAAGCATGATATCGCCCTTTCTCATGACCACATACCTGCAATAAAAATTGTAACCAACTTCACATATAAGTGCCGGTTCACACTAGCGCGATGCCAGACATCGCATGTTTTTCGCAGCGCACGGCTGTTCACATTACATGCGATGTCTGTGCGGGTGCGATGTCAGCCATACAGATAGTATGGCTGATATCGCACCGCATTCGGTCCAAACATGCACAGGACCCTTTTTTTCTGTTCGGACCAGAATCTGATCGCATGTGTGTTCACACATATGCGATCCGATTCATGTCCGAACTGTCAGTTCGTGGGGGGGTTCGCGAGCTGAAATGGGGGTGTCGTTAACATATATAATGACACTCCCCAGCAGTTCGCATATGGCAGTGTGAACTGCCGTGCGTGTCAAGTGCGATGCGGGAACCCGCAGTTGATTCGCAGGGTTCTCGCATCGCGCTAGTGTGAAGCGGCACTTAGGCTGGGTTCACACTGAAGCGATGCGGGAACGCTGCGAATCCGCGGCGGGTTCCCGCATCGCATGCCTCCCGCCGGCAGTTCACACTGCCCTATGCGGACTGCTGGGAGTGTCAGTGAAACCTTAATGACACCCCCAGATCAGTTCGCATATCGCAGTGCGATCTGCAAACTCGAACAGGAATCGGATCGCATGGTGTGAACACCCATGTGATCCGATTCTGCTGCGGACCAAAAAAAGGGTCCTGTGCGAGTTTGGAGCGGGTGCGATGCGAATTCAGCCATACTATCTGTATGACTGAACTCGCATCACACAGAGATCGGATGGGATTTGCAGTGCGGTGCGAATCACATCCAGTTCTCCTAGCCGCGCCAGTGTGAACCCAGCCTTAAGGCTTATAGCTCACATCTATCATTAATCAGTTAATTACATTCAGCTGGAATCAATCTCCACAAACCACCCCTTGTATCTCTCATACATCATTTTTATATCTATGGGTATATCTGAAAAAAATAGCTAAAAAACGGGACAAAAGGACACCTTCCCTTGCAGATAGTATGCTGAATCATGTAGTTCATCCCAAAAAATACAAAGAAAACATAATCAATGAATCATCTAAATTAATTTGTATATTCACATACCATGAAAAAAACTAAATGACAAACAAAGAAATCTCATAATGTGTGGCCGTATCAGCCAATATCTGGCAGATTGGTCAACACATATAGAGACTTATACCATCATACCTTTAGAATATAATCTTTATATCCTAAAGGGTTAAATACAGATTTGGCTGATACGGCCACACATTATGAGATTTCTTTGTCGTTTAGTTTTTTTCATGGTATGTGAATATACTAAATTAATTTTGATGATTCATTGATTATGTTTTCTTTGTATTTTTTTTGGATGAACTACATGATTCAGCATACTATCTTCAAGGGAAGGCGTCCTTTTGTCCCGTTTTTTTAGCTATTGTTCAGATATACCCATAGATATAAAAATGATGTATGAGAGATACAAGGGGTGGTTTGTGGAGATTGATTCCAGCTGAATGTAATTAATTGATTAATGATAGATGTGAGCTATAAGCCTTTATATGTGAAGTTGGTTACAATTTTTATTGCAGGTATGTGGTCATGAGGAAGGGCGATATCATGCTTGGCCCGAAACGTCACCTGAATTATACCTGATGTGATGTAAATTTTATCAATAAATTTACTTTTGTTTGTGCAGCAATCCTTCTTCTGCTTTTTTATATTGAGTCTTTGGGACAGACTCAATTGCTGGCACACCTGTTTCACTGACCGTGTGTGCATCTCACCTACTACTTTTTTATATATATATATATATATATATATATATATATATATATATATTATAATATTTAATGTGTATATCATTTTTTTTTTTTAGCAGAGACCCCAGAGAATAAAATGACAATCATTGACATTTTTTTTTTTTATATCTAACGGTATTTGCTTTTTTGTTTTTTGGGGAAAAAAATACACTTTTAGGGCCAGTTCACACCACATGTAATCCAGTGCGTTTTTTGTTTTTTTTTCTGTATCGAAAACACATAGAAAGTACCGTATATACTCGAGTATAAGCCGAGATTTTCAGCCCCTTTTTTTAGGCTGAAAGTGCCCCCCTCGGCTTATACTCGAGTCACGGAGATCAGGTAGACAGACGGCGGCCATTCCACTATTCAAAAGCCGCACCTCCCTGTCTGTGATGGGCGGAACGCTCAATTTCCCAGCAGTCAGTGTTCCGCCTATCACGGACATCCGCTCATTCTCATACTACGGACGAGAATGAGAGGATGTCCGTGATAGGCGGAACACTGACTGCTGGGAAATTGAGTGTTCCGCCTATCACAGACAGAGAGGCGCGGCTTTTCAACAGTGGAATGGCCGCCGTCTGTCAGACGAGGAGGAGAGGTGTGACATGGCACACAGAGGCTGCAGATTGGCACAGGTAGGTAGGGATGGACACAGGGATGGACGGGACACAGGGATGGACGGGACACAGGGATGGACGGGACACAGGGATAAGTTTTCCCAGTTTTTTTGTGGTAAATTAGGGGCCTCGGCTTATACTCGGATCGACCTATACTTGAGTATATACGGTAGGTTATATGATTTTCAATGGTATAGTTCACACCAGTGCGTTCCAGTTCCAGAAAAAAAAAAAAAAAGTAGAACATGCTACATTTTACCTGCACTGGACTGTACTGAAAGGCTGTAAAAAGCACCTAAACGCACTGGAGCACACATGTTTTTTTTTTTTTAGGGCCAGTTCACACCATAGAAACGCAGTCCAGGTGCATTCCAGTTGGCGGTACTGCGGCGGTCCGAAATGGTAACGTCACACGGTCCACGTTTGGCCCGCCATCTAGTGATGCCCGTTTATATGGTATGAGTACTAAGATTCACTGGGGTGCTTTTGTTAAGAAATTGATTAGGAGACAGGAGCTCTGCTTTAAAGTTATGTCCTGGTAGATGGCTTTTGGCCGGCACCCTTTTGCAGGTATAGCTATGTAAATAGATTAAAACAAACTGTGCAGCCCCCGCTATAGTATACATTTATGTGCTTCATGAAGCCTGGCTGGAATACTCCCCAGGACGTTGCCAAGTACTGGCAGGATGTTGCCAAGTGAGGCCTAGTCGTCACTGCTCCCCTCCACCATCACAGGTGTGAGCTCTCAAATGCGGAGCTCAGAGCTACTGCATCAGGGGAGAGAAAAAGAGTATGTGAGGGGTTGAATCGGAGAAAGAGCTCCCTCCTGTGATGGTGGAGGTGAGGAGTGACGACTAGGCCTCGCTTTAGCCACCTCCTGCCAGTACTTGGCAACGTCCTGGGAGTATTCCCTGATAGTTTCTCCTTTTTCCCCTCGTTTGTGAACTGCAGCGCTGTAAAAGCTTTTGTCAGCCTTCCTCTCTAACGGAACGACGACGATCGAGGCTATTTACAGCACTCTAATTTTGGTAGCATAATTATTAATGTGGGATGTAGGTGGTAATGAACATTTAACCACTAGAGATCCTCCTTTGCCGGGACTACGTCTATTGACGTCGTCCCGTGCACGAGCGACCTGCGCGCCCCCTGAGGGGTGCGCGCGGCGTGCTCTGTAATCGGCGAGTCTACGAGACTCGCCTGATCACGGATCCGAGCAAGGGGTCGATCCCGACCCCTTACCACATGATCAGCTGTCAGCCAATGACAGCTGATCATGTGATACAACGGAGCCGGTAATCGGCTATTTTTCCTCCTTGCGCTGACAGCGCGAGGAAAAAAAAAAAAGAGCCGATCACCGGCGGCCGTGATCGGGACATCAGTCCCGATCACGGCCAGCTTACCAGTGCCCACCTGCCCCCTGCCAGTGCCACCTCAGTAATAAAAAAGTGCCCCCCATCAGTGCCACCCAGCAGTGCCCACAGTGCCACCCATCAGTGCCCACAATCTGCCTCAACAACGGTGCTGCACCCCAGTGCCACATATCCGTGCCCATCAGTGTCATCTACCAGTGCCCAGCAGTGCCACCGATCAGAGCCACCTATCGGTGCCACCTATCAGTGCCCATCAGTCCCATCTATCAGTGGTACCTATCACTGCCCCTTAGTGCCACCCATCCGTGCCACCCATCTGTGCCCATCTTATCTGTGCCCATCAGTGCCGCCTTATCTGTGCCCATCAGTACTGCCTTATCTGTGCCTATTAGTGCCGCCTTAACTATGCCTATCAGTGCCCACCAGTGCAGCCTATCAGTGCCCACCAGTGTCGCCTCATCAGCACACTTCAATGAAGGAGAAAAATGACCCGTTTGCAAAATTTTATAACAAACTATTAAACATGATTTTTTTATTTGTTTTTATTTTGCATCTTTTTTTGTTTGTTTAGCAAAAAATAAAACTCCCAGCTGTAACTAAATACCACCAAAAGAAAGCTCTATTTGTGGGAAAAAAATGATAAAAATTTTGTATGGGTACAGTGTTGTATGCCCGCGCAATTGTCATTCAAAGTGCATCAGCGCTGAAAGCTGAAAATTGGTCTGGGCAGGAGGGGGGTTTAAGTGCCCAGTAAGCAAGTGGTTAAAGTATTCTGGGGGCGCTGTCCGTTCTGAAACGCTAATAATATATTCGCTGCAATGGTCACCATTTTTATATGTTCATCTCACGTAATCCTCTTGTGATTTGTAGCTGTGCAGCAGAAGGAAGTCACGCTGACCACAACTACGTCCACCATAACGCTGGTGACCAGCGCCCCGCCGCTGGCCATGGTGACCAGCCCGGCACAATCCCTGAGCTCCTCCATTACCAGTGACCTGCCCATCGCCACTGCCTCCGCCGACGTGGCCGCCGACATCGCCAAATACACCAGCAAGGTGAGCTCAAAGAAAGGGTCTCGTTCTGACGTTTCTGGACTGTTGCCTCCCCAGAGGGTCACTCTACCTGCAAGCCTCCGAGATGACATGTACAGTTTTGGCTGGACATATGCTTTAAGACTGCTGTGCAAACGTGGGATTGTTGCATGCTTTGTTGAATTTTTTTTTTTTTTAAGTTTTTGAAGAAATAAAATTTTGATCGCATTAACATTTGAACTCAATGTTATTTTATAAAAAAAAAAAAATAAAATGTAATTTTGTTCCTGAATTGTCTCCAGCCAGAACCCGGTGGCAAGTGTGCTGCGTCTTAATTTGGCTTTCTCCTTGTTTTCAGATGATGGAGGCCATTAAAGGCACGATGACCGAAATCTACAACGACCTGTCCAAAAACACAACGGGAAGCACCATAGCAGAGGTATGCCATGTGTATGACTGCGTTTCTAAGGGAAATGATGGTGGGTTTTTGCTGCCCATAGATATATTTCCGCGTGAGGTTTGCATGAGAGCAGCTTTTGATGTGCCTGCGGAATATTTTCATGCTTTCTTTTTATTTTTGTGATGGTTATTAATGCCTAAGGCTGGTTTCACACTGCTACGCTTTAAAACTCAATATGCGAGATTTAAATGCGTTGTGTTAAAACCGCAGCGCATATGCGGTGAACAGCGGTTACTAAACCCTTGTTTTTTTTTTCTATAATAATAACAAACATGTTATACTTACCTGCTCTTTTTAAAGAGGAAGTAAACCCTGATGAGTTTACGTCCTCTTTCATTCCCTGCAAAGGAAAAGCATAATGGACTACTATGCATCGCGTCGCATCGCATAGTAGTCCATTATGTGTCACTTACCTGACACAGGAGCCAGCGAAGTCGCCGTTGTCCCCTGTAGTCCGCCGCATCCATCTTGTTGGTGGCGTCTCGCAGCTTCGCCGCTGTCATTCGGCGAAGCCGCGATGACGTCACTCCCGTGCATGCGCACGGGAGTCGACACGCGCGGCAGCTCCATTCTTGGAAATGCCGCGCTCAGTGCGCCTGCGCGCCGCTGTCTACGGCGCATGCGCCGTAGACAGCAGTGCCCGTTTTCAGGCAAATATCTCCTAAACCATATAGGTTTTATGAGATATTTCTTGGACCTACAGGTAAGCCTTAATCTAGGCTTACCTGTAGGTCAAAGTGGTTTGTAAGGGGTTTACAACCACTTTAATGGTTTTGTATACATCAATCACCTCTTCTCGGGTCCTTTGCCAGTGCTCCTGGTCCCTCCCTCCTGCCGGGTGCCCCCACAACTTGCTGTGGGGTTATCTGAGCAGGCGCGCTGGCGGCTCATTCACACACAGAGCCGTGGCTCAGCCCTGACCCATCTGTCTTCTCATTGGCTCACTGCCTGCGACTGACAAAAGCCAGTCAGGAGTGCGAGTCCTCGGGAAGCCAAGGCTCTTGTGGACGTCGCTGGATCCAGGGGGGGCTGCTGCAAACAAAAGGTTTTTTAGCTTCATGTATAGAAGGCCTTTACAACCACTTTACAACCACTTTAAGGATGCCGGGGAGTGCCAGCTCTGCTATTCACTAGTTAAGTAGCTGGCACCTGCCAGTGTCCTTGCTGGTTGCCAAGGAGCCAACACTCACCAGTGTCCTTAACAACCAACCAAACACTGGTTGTTAAGGATGCCATGGGTGCTGGTTCTACTATTCACTGGTTGTTAAAGACAAGCTCCAGGCTCCTGCAGAAAAAAAAAATGAAGTCAGCAGTGTAACGGTCATATAGGAGACAGCTGGTTCCCTACTGTGAATGCGCAATGCGCAAATCACGCTGTGCTCTGGGAATGAGCCGGCTGTGGGGGAAGGAGGAGAGGAGGGGCCAAACTTCCAGGCTGAGTTCACTGCAGCGAACTCGGCCGGACGTGGGAGCGGGTACCTGTCAAAGCCAGGTACCCCCTTTCCCCTCCACTCCCTAAAAGGTGACAAATGTGGCAGCAGAGGGGGGCTAGAAATAGATAAGTGCTCTCGAGCTCTCTCCGCCCGGCTGCTGACCTCTTCTGGCAGCTAGCTTCCGCGTCTCGTTCGCTGGCCGCTTTCATTGGCTGAGTGGGGATGACATCACTCGCACACAGGAGTTCAGTTGGATTTAGCATTGCTAAAATTGTACAGTAAGCGTGCATGGCTCACTGTAAAGGGCAGGACAGGCAATAAAATTCCTGCCTGTTCACCCATCTTTTATTCTGGAGTACAGTTCCACCTTAAGTCACAGAGAGGTCTGCAGATGATGACTTTCTGAAAGCTCAGACAAGCTGTATAATTTCTGCAGTTTAAACGGCTGTAGAGAAGAGATTGCGGCAGATAAACAGGTAGGATTTGTTGTAGGAGGTTGTAGGAGGATTTTGTTTCATCTCTGTGTATTACCTGAGGATAGTCCCTTTAGCTCCCTTGGCTAATAACGGAAGGTGTACTTTAACTGTAAATAATGACCCCAGAGTTATTCACTAGAAACCAGCTTTAGTTATAGCACAGCTTGTTTGATGATGATTGCTCTCCCACTTCATATCTTGTCCTCATCACAGATTCGCCGATTAAGAATCGAGATTGAGAAACTGCAGTGGCTTCATCAGCAAGAGCTCTCGGAAATGAAGCATAACCTGGGTAAGGAGAAGGATCGGTGTCAGGGGGGTTCCATATAGCTTGTGTTTGGTAATCTACATGTGCATGTTTGGTAAAAAAAAAAAAAAAAGGAAGTGCTGGATGGTCCATCTGTACAAGGGCAGGGTGATCTGTACATGAGGAAGTCATGTGACCGTGATGAAACATGTCCGTTGGAGACAAGAATCTGCACATGAGCCATCAGTCACTGGACCACAGATATATGACCACGTGGGGCCCTAAGCAAGGTAGCAGCTTTGGTCGCCATTCTTTCGATTGACATAAATACAGATTGCAATAGGCACAGAGGAGCAGAAATTTACCACATCAGACATACACTTACTTTCTTGCAAAGTGACAGGCAGTAGCATATCTATGATAAATTATGCTTTTCAGCTGGTTTACTACAGGAGGATTAAGGCTGTAGCTGGGCCCCCTGGACATCCAATGGGGCCCTAGGCTCCTGCTTAGGTTGCCTTGCCCCCCCCCCCAGACATTCAGCGGCCCTAGGCTCCTGCTTAGGTTGCCTTGGGCGCCCTTGACATCAACCAGGGCTCTAGGCTCATGCTTGGGTTGCCTTGGGCCCCCTGGACATCCACCGGTGTCCTAGGCTCCTCCTTATGTTGTCTTGGGCTCTCTGGACATCCACCTAGGCTCCTATTTAGGTTGCCTTGGTCACCCCTGGACATCCCCCAGGGCCCTAGGCTCCAATTTAGGTTACCTTGGTCCCCCTGGACATCCACTGGCCCCTATGATCCTGCTTAGGTTGCCTTGGTCCCCCTGGACATCCACCGGCCCCTATGCTCCTGCTTAGGTTACCTTGGGGCCCCCTGGACATCCACGGGTCCCTATGCTCCTGCTTAGGTTGCCTTGGGCCCCCTGGACATCCACTTGGGCCTAGGCTGCTGCTTATGTTGTCTTGGGCTATCTAGCTATCCACCTAGGCTCGTGCTAAGGTTGCCTTGGTCCCCCCTGGACATCTACCGTGCCTTAGGCTTCTGCTTAGGTTGACTTGGTCCCCCTGGATATCCCTCGGACCCTAGGCTCCTGCTTAGGTTGCCTTGCTCTGGTTCTGTCACATTCTATAACACACTGATATGAACCTGATAACATTCTGTAGGACACCAGCATCTGTGGGGATAACCCGTAAGTAATAATTATTTTAAAGTTCAGGCCTCTGTGTTTTTGTTCTACTCTTAGCTATTTCAACTCGCTGGTGGGCTGTCACATTCGTGGATACGTGTTCCCTGAAACGGGTTGTTGTGGTATAAGCAATACGCTCGTACAAATTTCACGTTATTTGTAGAGCGCTGTTGCAACGCTTGCACTGCCATCTGCTGCTCAGGAATGAGATTGCAGCTTAGTAGAATGGCTATTATCTGGCACAGTCCTAACCACCGCTGGATAGGTCTTTGACTCTTTCATTCATTGACGGACACAGCTCCTCATATTCTTGACCATAGTGGTTATAGCGCCACCTTCAGGAGTAGGACACATGGCAGAAAAAAAAGACAAACGAGCACAGCACCGCCCTAGCTGGTAGTAAAACCCCCTCTCTGCTATAGGCAGCTCAGTTCTTTCTGCCTAGTGTAGGAGAAAGGACCTTGCTCCTTGCTGGGACCTGTTCTTCCATAGCCTTTTATCTTTTTTTTTTATTGGGTTTTATTTCCTTCACAGATCTTCAGTCAACAGCCGGGCCGGGCGACAGGCTAGACAATCCAGTAGCCACCCCAACCTGGCAAGCGAGCTAGCCAACACGGTCACTATGGATAGGTCTTTTTTTCCATATCTCAGATGGGACCAGTGGTGGCCCGTCCATTAGGGGTGCAGGGGTGCTGCCCACTTATCTATGCGCCGGCCCCTAATCTATATGCAGGGCACCGGACGCATGGATTCCAATGTGTTTTTTTTTTTTTGAAGCGCGTGATTAGAGCCTGAGGCTCTAATTGGCTTCAAAAAGGGTGGGCTCGGGGGCGCACCCACTTGTGTGACAATAGCGAATGAATATTCTCTGTTTTCCTGATTCTCCTCCCAGCCAATCAGAAAGCGAAGCAGGTCCTGATTGGCCAGGGAGTCTCAGCCGGGGCTCTCTGTGGCTGGCCTCCTGTGGGCTCCTTCTTCTGCTTATCGGCTGCTGCTCGTCCTCCGAGGGCAGGAGGCGCAGGCTGAGCTGGGAACCGGCATCTCCTTCGGGTATCGCTGCTACCCTGAGCTACGGGAGGCGCTGGTGGCCGTGTGGCTGCAATGTCCCTCCATCAGCCGGATCTACACCATAGCACAGAGTTATTGGGTGCTGCTGGTCATAGAGTTCTCCGATAAGCCTGGTGAGTGACTGGCATCCTATGGATACATAGGGAGAGCATAGAGGATAACCGCCGTTCTGTCCGTCTGGGGGGGGGTATTCAGCACCAGCCGCCACTTTATGGGAAAGACCATCAATGTGTATTATTCTGAGGAGGACTACTCTGCCCGAAACTTGTGTAGATGTAGAGCAGTGGAGGCCTTGTCTGTGGCAGGTAACCATGATCCTGTTCCTTAACTTTTTACTTGTGTTTTGATGTGATACTTTTTAATTGGTCTCGGTTCACACTGGTGCGACTTGCAATGTATAGATTTCAACTATTCCCAGCGCACGCGGCTGTGCATATAAGTGGGTGCTGAAGTGACCTCTGGCTGGAACCGTGACTGATCGGACTAATGTCACCAGCACACCAAGGACCCCGCAGAACGAGTCCAAAGCTTCATTCAGCGATCACATTTCGTTACAGCAGATTGCAAAGTTTCGGTAGCACACAGGGACCCCTTCATTAGGCATCGCGGTCACGTGCCTGATGAAGGGGGTCCTGCGTGGCTCCTAAACGTTGCAATCTACTGTAACGATGTGATTGCTGAATAAAGCTTTGGACTCGTTCTGGGGGGGTCCTTGGTGCGCTGGTGACGTTCTCTTATTGTGATGCATAAAGTCGCATGACAAGTGAAATCCCACAATAGCGGAACGGTCGCTATTGCAAATATATTGGGATTTCACTTGTCATGCGACTTTATGCATCACAACAAGAGAAAGCAACTCAGGTCGCTTGAACTTTGAGAAAGGTTCCTGCGCTAATTTTGTGTGACCTCTGTGCGACTCCTCCAGCCTCAGACTTCAATATAAAGTCACAAAAGGCTCATGTTATTTCTACGACCCTGCTGTGGCTTCAGAGGTTTTTTTTTTTTTTTAAATCCTGTACTCCTCTCCCAAATCATCAATGCCGCTGAAAATCTCCTCCCAGCCACATGTGCTCAGTCTGCTGGAAAGACGGAGGCAGGAAGCAAAATAGATTTGCTGGACAATGAAGAACTCATTTGTCTAGTTGGCCTGCCGTCCTCAGATCTATGAAACCAGGGACCCTAATTATAAGGACCATAATGGCAACGCAAGCGCAATATGTGTTTTGCAGTGGGTTTCCATAACGCATTGGCAAAGCGTGCGTTTTTCTGTGCGGTTTGCAAGCACAATTGGGTTGCAGATGTGAATGCAACGCAATCGTTTATTGGCACCCCATTCATGGTTCGTGAGCCACTATGGGCGACACGAGCACGATACGCGTTTGCAAAACGGGCAGCAGGGTGCACGTTTTTCTGTGCGGTTTGCAGGGCGTTCGGAAATGCGGTGATTAGAAAGCAGATGAATTGTTAACTCCCCATTTATGGCTATCAGGCGCATGTTTTGCCGTCCGACAAAATTGCTTGCGTACTGAAAAAAACACGCAGAGCTCCACGACATAAAAGGTTCTCGAGCTACTTTTGGTTAGCTGGTCACACGCATGCTGGCGAAGGAGTTTCCATGTGTGCAAAATAAATTAAAAAAAGTCTGCACTCGGCTGTGTTTGGAATGTGCTTGGGAAGAGTTTTTTTTTATGCAGTACGGATGACCAGGGAGGACAGGTGAGGGTTAAAAAAACAAAACAAAAAAACACCGATCTCATCAAAGTCGCAGAAGTCGCACTGGAATGAGAATCGCATTAGTGTGAGCCCGAGCCTAATGAGAAGCCAGTGTTTTTAATGTAAGCCGTTGCATGTACTGTCAGTCTTGAGTCCTCATGGTGTTCCTGTCCTGATCTAGAACTCACGATGGCTGAGATGAGGCAGAGTCTGGAGCAGGAGAGGGACCGGCTGATAGCGGAAGTCAAGAAGCAAACGGAGCTGGAGAAACAGCAGGCGGTGGACGAGACGAAGAAGAAACAGTGGTGTGCCAACTGCAAGAAGGAAGCCATCTTCTACTGCTGCTGGAACACAAGCTATTGCGACTATCCCTGCCAGCAAGCCCACTGGCCAGAGCACATGAAGTCCTGCACACAGTCAGGTATAAGGTCGTATGACGGCGGTGGTGCAGGAAGTCCCACTGCTGGGGGAGGGGAGGGGGTGCAGAAATTTCGATTTTTATCATTTTTCCTCTTGCCAAGATACTATACATATGCATGCAATGCTTGGCATTGAGGAATGTAATTGTACTGATTGATCATTACTTGGTCACTAGGATCAGCGGTCGTGTCAAAACGTCATCTTATTCATGACTCTCTGATTATCCTACACAAAGGTTTAGAATTAGAGGTCCAGTCAGCAGGATTTCCTTCTGGCAGAATCTCATGGTTAGTGCCAGAACACAATGGTCCCCCCTGAACATCATTGTCTTCAGCCTACCTTTCACATTGCAGTACCACAGTGTCCTAAGTTCCCCGTTTTACATGGCTGTGCCCCTTTACCTCAGTGTCCACAGCCCCCCTTTACATTACAGTGTCCCTAATATCAGTGTCCACAGCCCCCCTTTACATCACAGCCCCCCTTTACATTGCAGTGTCCCTAACATCAGTGTCACACAGTCCCCCTTTACATCACAGCCCCACCTTTAAAGCAGTCCCACAGTGTCTGCAGTGCCCCCATAACACATCCTTCATAACACAACACAGTGCCCCTTTTAAGGCAAGCCTCCCCTGCACAGTCCTTCTGTACCATGTCATCAGTGGTGGCTGGTGGTATATTGATTTTTTTTTGGGGGGGGGGGGGCGATAAACAATCCACCTGCCGCTGCCCTTGGTAGATCAGGTCACAGGCACCCTAATTGAAGAATGGTTGTTCAGTCTGGAGAAATGACAATGGTCCGTGAATTCTTTTTTTAAACTGCAGTGTTGCACCCACAATCAGCAGATCGCTGGGTGCAAGGGCAGGATCCTGCAGAATCTCAGTCAGTTGTCTGCCCCTACTCTGGTATGGGCAGACAGTTACTGAACTGCAGGAAGAGTCAAAGAACTACAAGAGCTCTTACCAGCGCCCCCCACCCCATGCACCACACAACACACACACACACACACACACACACACACACACACACAACACACACCTCAATGAGAACTACAAGCCACCTGCCTCAGTAGCCAACGGTATTGTAGTTTATTCATTCACAGAAAACTCTGAGGGAAGCAGAGCTATTTTCAGTTGGTGTGGAAGCGCTGGAGGTGGTAGGTGGGTGTATAGGGACATGTTATACCCTAAATATAGGTGTTATATATAGCATGCGCCTAAATGTGAGCTTAAGCCCTTCACGCTGACGTAACACATATGAGGCCTCACCGAAGTGGGCTTTTAGACGGGATGACAGGAACTCTGAGGGGATGACAGGGGCTGAGGGGCTCACGGACAGCTACTCTGATGGGATGACAGGTGATCTGGTGACAGGTCCACTTTATTCAGGGGGGAATCTGGGCACAGTAGTACACACCGTAATCTGTAACTTACTGTTCCACAATCTCCTCCTCACACTGGATCGGTGTGAGGAGGAGAACCCGGTAACGGGCAGCTACCCCGCGGTTTGTTTACATTTATGATCGACTGTGATTAGACACAGCCGGTCACGTGGCAAAGCGCCAAATTCATTGGCTCTTTACTCTGATCGGAGCTGGGCTTTGTCCGAGGGACAAGCCTCGTCCCCGATCGCCGGGCTGCACGTCTCCAGGGATGCGCACGCACGACGTGCACATGGATCTCCAAAGTGACCGATCATAACCCCTTCATGCCAACGAAAACCACATATGTGGCTTCACGGAAGTGGGCTTTTTTCCGGGGAGGGCGCATATATGTGCTCCTTTGTGCTGGGAGCGCACGGTACAGTGTGACGTAAAATATTGCAATGACCGCCATTTTATTCTCTGAGGTTTCTGATAGAGATATATATATAAAATATTTTGGGGGGGTTCTAAGTAAATCAGTATTTTATTCTCTGGGGTTTCTGAGATATAGATATATATATATATATATATATGTATGTTTGGGGGGTTCTAAGTAATTTTTTAGCAAAAAAAACTGATTTTTGCTTGTAACCTGCAAGTGTAAAAAAAAAAAAAAAGGTTTAGTCTTTAAGTGGTTAAACTTCCCTCATTCATGGACCAAAGTTCATCCCTTTGATCTAAAAAGAACTAAAAGATACTTTGTATCTCTTCTCTATCTCTCCAGCTAAGAAATGTTGGTAAACATTTGCTTTTTTGACAGCACGGGCTCTGCACGGTTTATGTAGAATTTCTGAAATGGCTGATTAGCATCGTGAGGGGGATTGAATCGAGATCACAATTTTTTTAATGATTAATCTTGCAGCTCTAGGTTATGGTAGTAACAAGAAATATACAGCTAAGTTTAAAAAATATGATTTTTTTTTGTATTTTTTTTTTTTTTTTTTTATTTTTTTTTTTTTATTATGGGCCAGTTTTCCTTTGATAAAAAAATATATCAGGAGATATCCATAACCATTTACCACCAAGTGAAAGCCCAATTTGTCATGGAAAAAAAAAAAAAAAAACGCAGTATAGTCCACCTGATTGTACAAAGTAGTTGCGATGAAATGTACGATTTTACGAGCACGTGTCAAAGTTTCAAAATTGTGCTTGGGCATTAAGATTTGTATTACCCTTAGGCGGGAAGGGGTTAAGATTTTATTTTTATTTTTTCTAATGTTTGATTGCAGGCAGAAAACCTATTTTTGTAAATGAAGAACCAGGACCATACCCCCCCCCCCAGCCTTATATATATATATTTTTTTTTTCTAACGTTTTATTTGATTCTTTTTAATCCTATAATTGTATCTGATAACTACAGTATTAAACAGCAGTACACTGCCATTTATAGTCCATAGCGCCATCTGCAGGCAGAAAACCTATTTTTGTAAATGAAGACCCCCCCCAGCCTGCATCTCATGCCATAACTGTGATTGGTTTCCGGATGGTCAGTGGTGACTGGAGCTGTCATTTGGCAGCCTGGATTCAGAACCGCCGGCAAAGGTTTTGCTTTAATGCCGCATGAAGCAGTCGCACCGGTCATTTTCTGTGCAGAGACCGTGAGAAACGGCGATGATGCTTTTACCGTTTTTTATCATAGTCATCTGGGAGGGAAACGTGTGTCTTGCATTAATGCCTGTCTTTATCTTTTTCCACAGCCACGGTGACGCAGCAAGAAGCCGAGCCCGAGCTCGATAAATCGGCGCAGTCCGCAGCCACCACCCAACCTCCGCCCGCCGAAACCGCCGCCACGCCCAAAGAGAAGGAGAGCGCGACCGACAAGAGCAAAGAGAGTGTCACTGTACGTATCGCTGGTCGATAGCTTGCCCACCTCCAAAGTGAGTGAAGACAAATCTGTGTGTGCGTCTGTCTGTCTGTCTGCAGGGGACAGGAGCTTTTTATTTTTTATTTATTTATTTTTTTAATGTTTGCTTGATGCCTATCTCCCAGAATGCTTCACGTTTTATTTGCCATCCATGCGTTTATATATACAGTATGTCCCTGACTCGGGGGGGGGGGGGGGGTCTGTATAGTGCTGTGTGTGATCAGCCCTATGTGTCCGTGTTCTGCCTCTGGGGTGACAAAAATATGTCCTTGGCCGCCTTCTAAATCTCCTGTTACTTCATGTGGGGTTTAAAGCCAAACTCCGGACAAAGCCGATTTTGTGGTCTTATTTACAGAGGGGAAGGTTTATAACGCCTATCAAGTTTTTTTTTTTTTTTTTTTTTTTTTTGTCTACGTGGTGGAGATTTCACCTCACTTCCTGTGCTGGTGACCAAAACAGGAAATGAAGACATCTGCTTTAAATGAAGGCTCTGCTTTAAAAAAAAAAATAATTTTTTTTATTAACTACTTAACCACTTTCCACCCAGGTCAATTCTGACATTTCTCTCCTACTTGTAAAAATCATAATTTTTTTGCTAGAAAATTACAAAGAACCCCTAAACATTATATATGTGTTTTTTAGCAAAGACCCTAGAAAATACAATGGAATAATTGTATTCTCTACGGGCTTTGCCATTGTATTTGGCCGTCTTTGCCATTGTATCCTCTAGGGCAGTGATGGCGAACCTTGGCAACCCAGATGTTTTGGAACTACATTTCCCATGATGCTCTGGCACTCTGCAGTGTAGTGGAGCATCATGGGAAATGTCGTTCCAAAACATCTGGGGTGCCGAGGTTCGCCATCACTGCTCTAGGGTCTTTTCTAAAAAAAAAAAAAAAAAAAAAACATATATAATGTTTGGGGGTTCTATGTTAATTTCTAGCAAAAAAATGATGATTTTTACATGTAGGGGAGAAATGCAACTTTTTATCTTGCACGGTATTTGCGCAGCAATTTTTCAAATGCGTTTTTTTTGGGAAAGAAACAGTTTTTTGTGCTTTAAAAAAAAAAACAGTAAAGTTAGCCCAACGTTTTTGTATATTGTGAAAGATGAAGTTACGCTGAGTAAATAGATACCCAACATGTCACGCTTTAAAATTGCACACGCTCGTGGAATGGCGCCAAAGTTCGGTACTTAAAAATCGCCATAGGCGACGTTTGTTTTTTTTTCTTTTTTTTTTTTTTTTTTACTGGTTACATGTTTTGAGTTACAGAGGAGGAAAAATGATTGCTCTCGCTCCAACTTTCGTGTCGATACCTCACATGTATGGTTTGAACGCCGTTTTCATATGTGGGCGGGACTTACGTATGCGTTTGCTTCTGCGTGCGAGCACACGGCGACAGGGGCGCTTTGAAATTTTTTTTTGAATTTTTTTTTTTATTGTTAATTATTCTTTCTTTTTTTTTGATTTTGACGCTTTTTTGAAAAAAAATAAAAAAATTTTGATCACTTTTATTCCTATTACAAGGAATGTAAACATCCCTTGTAATAGGAATATGACATGACAGGTCCTCTTTATAGTGAGATACGGGGGGGGTCAATAAGACCACTAGGCAGGGAAGCCTGAAATAAAAAAAAAAAAGTATAAACCGATCGCCGCTTCCCAGCCAAGGCAGCGCTGTAGTTGTTGTTTTGAATGCAGAGGCCAGGCGTCATAACGTCGCGCCCGGCCTCCGAACAATCATAGAGACTCCGGCGACCATCTGGTCCGCCGGAAATCTCTATGATCGACATCCGGGGCCGGCGGATCCTCCGTCCGACTTCAGCGATCGTATCGGTGAGTCGGTAGAAGCGGCGGAGGGAGGTGGGGGAAGGGATGTCCCCTCTCTCCTCCCATAAGGACGATCAAGCGGTGGAACAGCCGCTATGATCGTTCTTATGGTGTAGGGAATCGCCGGCCTGAAAACGGCAATATCTGAATGATGTCTGTAGCTGCACCCATTTTTCAGATTTACCCTCTCAAAGTCCGTCACGTCATACGACGGCGGGCGGGCGCGAGGAGGTTAAGGAGCCGGGCTCATTTTTTTACACTTGGTGTTTACAAGTTAAAATCATGTTTTTTTGTTTTTTTTTTTCTGCTAGAAAATGACTTCTAACCCCCTCAGTCACCCTAGAGAATAAAATGGCGGTCTTTGCAATACTTTATATCGCACCGTATTTGCACAGCGGTCTTACAAACGCAATTTTTGAGGGGGAAATTTTTTATTATTATTATTAAAAAATAAGAAACCAGTAAAGTAAGCCGCCCAATTTTTTTTTTTTTTTTTTTTTTTTTTTTATTATATTGTGAAAGATAATATTATACCGAGTAAATTGATGCCCAACATGTCGCGCTTCAAAAAATTGCGCCCGCTCGTGGAATGGCGACAAACTTTGACACTTAAAAAAAAAAAATCTCTTTTGGACGAAGTTTAAAAAATGTCTACAGGTTACCAGTTTTGAGTTATAGAGGAGGTCTTTTTTGCTAGAATTATCGCTCTCTCAATCGAACGATCGCTGCGTGGTTTTAACACCGTTTACGTACGGGGGGGGGGGGCGACTTGCGCGTGCGTTCGCTCCGGCGCGCAAGCACGGCGGGACAGGACGTGTAAACATTTTTTAAAAGCATGACAGGACCTCTTTAATGTAAGATCTGGGGGTCAAAAAAGACCTCCGCTCTCATATTTACACTTAAAGAGGAGGGCCTTTAAAAAAAAAAAAAAAAAGTCAGCAGCTGTAAACACTGCAGCTGCTGACTTAGGGTCCTTTCACACGGGGCGGATCAGTTCTGATCCGCCCCGTGGATATCCGTTTGCTCAGCGGGGATCACTCCGCCGATCCCCGCTGAGCAGGGAGATGACAGCTCCGTCTCTGCACACTGCACAGGGACGGACCTGTCACAGCGCCGCTCTCCCCTATGGGAGATCGGATGACGACGGACCGCAGTGCCCGTCGTCACCCGATCCGATCCGCAGACGGATGGAAAAATAGCTTTTTCCTCCGTTACACTTTTTCGGATCGAAGCGGGTCGGATGTCAGCGGACATGTCACCGCTGACATCCGACGCTCCATAGACCTCTATGGAGCACCCGTTCAGGTCCGCCTAAAAAACTGACAGGCGGGCCTGAACGGGACGTCGGTGTGAAAGAGGCCTTAATCAGCCTGTCTTACCTGTCCAGGGCGCCCGCGATGTCGGCCGCCAGAGGCCGACCCGTCCCTCGGCTCTCGGGTCCCGGCGCCGCCATTCCTTGTAAGGGAAACAGGCAGTGGAGCCTTAAGGCTTCACTGCCCGTTTCCTACTGCGCATGCGCGAGTCACGCAGTGCTTTGTGAATGGGACGCGCTGTGTTCTGGAACACACAGTTCCCAGAACACAGCACGACCCATTACCCAGAAGACGCTGCACGGAGGAGAGAAGAAAGAAGATCTCCGCGGAGGAGGAAGATTAGGATTATGTGCCTAGCAACAGGCATTTCTGGTAAGTAAAAAAAAAAAATTTTTTTTCATTTTTATTTTTTTGTAATTTTTAATATTTTTTTTTTTTTTCAGGGTGGCCCTCCACTTTAAATGATATAAAAAAATAAAAAAAAAAGTCTTTTTTTTTTTTTTTTTTTTTTTTCCCAATTAAAAAAAATTGTCCTTTTTTAAGACCATTGGGCGGAAGGTGACGTTTGACATGGCTTCCGTCATCCAATGGTATGGAGTCGAGTGGGGGCCATCATTCCCCTCACCCGCCTGTCACGCGATATTACCGCATGGGTCTTGGAAACACGAAAGTTTTCATAAAAAAAACAAAATTAAAATTAATTTTAGGGGGCACAAAAACGCAAAAAAAATTCCAGTTTGTGATGATTTTTTTTTTGCTCTTTAACCACTTCCGGACCGCCCACCGCCGTTATACGTCGGTACTTTGACGTTAAACACCGGGGTTATGGTAAATATATATAAGGAACTTGGAGGTAGGGGACTTTACGGTACCAGTTACAAATATGAAACGCATAGTTGATAATAAAAGTAAAAAAATTGAATTTATTTAAACATACTAAAAATTCACAAACACATGCGTTTGTTTCAATTCCTTACAGTCTATACAGAGAGCCTGCTACAGGGAAACAAACAGCATTCCACCGTAAAAACAACATGTTCTCCGTCCCAATTTATTAGACGTGTTTCGACCTAAACGGCTTCTTGAGGAAAAAAAGAGCTTGGCGTATTCAATCCAACAATAAGTAAAGTAAATTACAAACAATATTAAAGAGATATGGAAAATGTACAGATCATATTTGCAAACGTGTGGCTCAGAAACCCACACGTTTGCAAATATGATCTGTAATATATCCTTTTCCTTGTGGATTGAATACTCCGAGTCCTTTGTTCCTGAAGAAGCCGTTTAGGCGAAACATGTCGATTTTTTTTTTTTTTACTTTTATTATCTACTATGTGTTTCATATTTGTAATTGGTACCGTAAAGTCCCCTACCTCCAAGTTCCTTATATATATTAATCTTTTTGGGATGTTGGTACTGTAATGTGTAGAATGAGAACAGACCCGTATCAAATAATTTTTGAATACCGTGGTTCTGGTAGCAGATAGCCGCCATAACCCCCGTATTTTCTTAAAAGGAGGGGCGGTCCACTTTAATATAAAAGTGGTCTCCATGGCGGATTCGCCGCAAATCCTTTCCCCTCAGAGGCACTAAGTTGAGTGACAGAAAGATGCCCCCCCCCCCCCCCCCCCCCACTCCACTCACTGCTGTTGGATGACAGAAGCGACGTCAAGCGTCACTTCCACCCAACGGCATTAAAGGGACAATTTTTTTTTATTTATTTTTTTTATTGGAAAAAAAATACTTTTTTTTTTTAATTTTTTTTTTTATTACATTTAAGTGTAAATGTGAGACGTGAGGTCTCTTTGACCCCCCCCAGATCTCGCATTAAAGAGGGCCTGTCATGCTTTTTTTTTTTTCTATTACAAGGTATGTTTACATTTGGATTTGCCGCGATCGGTAGAGCGAGATCGATAATTCTAGCACTAGACCTCCCCCTGTAACTCAAAACTGATAACCTGTAGAATTGTTTAAACCTCGCCAATGGAGATTTTTTTTTAAGTGTCAAAGTTTGTCGCCATTCCACGAGCGGGCGCAATTTTCAAGCGTGACATGTTGGGCATCAGTTTACTCGGGATAATATTATCTTTCACAATATATAAATAAATAAAAAAAAATGGGCCAACTTTACTGATTTCTTGTTTTTTATTTAAAAAAGTGTATTTTTTTTCCCCCCACAAAATTGCGTTTGTAAGACTGCTGCGCAAATGCGGTGTGACATAAAGTATTGCCATGACCACCATTTTATTCTCTAGGGTGTGTGGGGAAAAAAATGATATAATGTTTCTAAGTAATTTTCTGGCAAAAAACAAACTGATTTTAACCTGTAAACGCCAAGTGTCAAAAAATAGTCCCGGTCCTTAAGTGGTTAATGAGACATGCCGGGTCTGTAAGAAGCTTAGCTTGGAAGTCTACTTCGTCTCTGCCCCGTTGACGGGATTCTGCTCACTTCCTGTCTTGATGACCACACATAAGACCCTACCACCGCTCTATCCAAAACTAAAGAAAAAAAGTTTTGTCCGGGGTTTTGCTTTAGTTTTCAT